>NC_133325.1:695175919-695333419 GCF_042186555.1 Aquarana catesbeiana | reverse complement strand
TTCATGCAACTTTGGGCAATTAAAACAATACAGAGCGTGATACATACAGTATTATTGAACTTACAAAACCCTCTGAAGTCGCAAAGATAATACAAAGAAACAAATTCCTTGCAATGTTTGTGATTTTAACATTGCAGCCTATGTCACAAGGAAGACACAGAAAAGTAGTGCAGGAACTATTTTTTCGCAGCAACTTTGTGTCGCATGTTGCAGAAAGTCACATAAGAAGTGGCAGCAGTGTGAACCAGGTCTAAGACATGCATGAACTAAAAGGGTCCCTGTGAGATATAAGGTGAGATATAAGGAAAAGAGTTAAGACGCTGACTGTTCTTTTCTTCTTTCATTTGTTGCATGCTTATTACAGGTCGTTGACGCAAACGGTACCGAAAGCAGACAGCTTAGCACAGGGGTGGGCAACCTTAAAGAGGTGGAGATCTACCTGAACGACATGGGAGAAATCAAAGATCACCGGGCACAGTGTCACCTCCTCACACCTGATTTAAACCTCCAATTGCTGAACTACCGTTTCACAATTGTGTGCAACATATCGCCTCCTCACACCTGCCGCTTTTCCGGAGGAGCACAAGTGCCTGCTGCACTTGTGAATGAGCCCTTCGTTGCATTCGGCAGTGGTACCCTTAGGACTCGTTCATACGTAAAGTTGGGGGTGGTAAAACCCTGCGGTTGAGTCGTGGTTTTACCACCCCCAATCCCTACTGCTCTTCAGCTGCTGAGGCAGCAGCTAAAGGTGTACACATGCCGCAGCAGGAATGAAGCCCCCTGTTGCTTTTGGTGAATGCTACTGCCTTTCAAATAAATAGGGCCACTCTGCAAGAGCTCTGCAACTGCATGCTTCTTCGGGGTCCAAGGAGTTAAAGCAGGTGGTGAGAAAACACCACAACACTGCTTTTATGCTCAGTGTATTGCTTCACACTGACGATCTCATCTTTCCTGCTGCTTGCACCACTCTGAGCACCGCTAGCTGGGATAAGAGGTGGAGTGCAGTTGGTATCACTCTGCATGGGGCAGGAGCCAGCACTACAGAGGAGGCATCGGCTTATGCAGCTCTTGCTCCCTACTACAACTCCAACTTTGCAAGTAGTCCCTCTGCATTGCACTCTGATGCTCTGGGATGGCGGGATCAGCAGGCCCATACCGCGATCTACCAATCACCTGTCTGCGATCTACAGGTTGCTGACCCCCAGCTTAGGAGCTTGCATTGTCAAAAACAAACAGTTCAGAACTGGTCATCCTAATATATATTTATTTGTCATTACAGGTGTATATAAAAAAACAAAAAACAAAACACCACACTAAAAATTAGCCCTTTATAGTAAAGAGCAAATAATCGCTACTGTAAATATTACTTTCACAGTTTGACAGTAAACCCCTTACAGTAGTGATTATCTGCTTTTTTTTGTACTATAAAGGGCTAATTTTAGTTTTTTTAACCCCATTATGTTACTAAACGTCTTAGACCTGGTTCACATCTTTGTGTTTTTTGGTGCTTTTTGCAGAAACACACTACAGTTCAATTACACGGTTTCCTATGGGACACGTTCACATCTATGCTTTTTTCAGCCGATGCGTATTTGGAAAGGGTCAGGTACTTTTTTTTTTTTTTTTTTTTTTTTTTTTTTTTTTTACGCAAAACCGTGCTTTTTTTGGTTCAATATACTTCAATGGAGAAGCTGCAGAAAAGCATGTAATGCATTTTTGCAGTAATCTGTGTTTATTAAACTGCCCAACAACAAATTGGCCAAAAAAAAAAAAAAAAAAACGCAAAATCTCAGCAAAATCACATGCGCAAAAATGAAAAACGCACAGCAAAAAGCACTGCAGAAACAAACAGATCAGAAGCAAACTGCATTAGGTGTATACCAAGCCTTATGGTGGCCACACCGATCAATTTTCAGACGAGAATATTCAGACAAAAAATCTTTGTACATTCGCTGAATGAAAGCATGTTATTGAGAATTTCTGTTTTTAAAATGAATGTAATTTCTGAACGAAAACCACATACACTGTCTGAAAATTCCTTTGATCAAGAAGTTTTCTATAATTTCCAAATTGTCCCGTCACTGTGGTTGAAAATAAACGTTGTTTTGACCCCACTAACAATTAGAGAATCAAACGAACGTTCTTAAAATGACATTTTTTTTGAAGGAAGACATTGCTTGTTTTTTTAAATTGAAAAAATTTGATCTCCGAGTCTGATGATATTTACCAGATTCACCCTTTAATAGTATATACAATATATCTCTCCTCCAATAGTACATATCCTCTAATAGTATATACAGTATATTCCCTCTAATAGTATATCTCTTCTGTCTGTTATTCTCAGAGTGGATTTGCTCCCTAACCATATAGTTAGTTATTCATATTTACCACTGCATAGCGATATTTAAGAATAAATTGCCTTTTTTTTAAACTTTACATATTAACTAAAATATTATACACCACACTTTTTTTAAGGTTATTAACCAATTAATCAAAACAACTAATCGATTATGAAAATAATCGTTAGTTGCAGCCCTACCTCTGAGCCAATAATCGTTATAGAACCTTAAACAACCACCTTTAACAATGCTAGACCGGATCCTCATTTCACTACAAGGGCTTCCTACTTTGGTATTTACTCAGGACAGGCAATCCACATCAATAATGACCACAGTTTGGCCAAGATGAACGGTAGGCCACCAAAGCTTGTGTACACCGCAGAAGCACATTGTACATGGGGCACTGATCTGCTCAAACATCTGCTGATCTGGAACACAGCAAAACCAGTAATGGGTTTTCTCAAACAAAGGAGGGAAGAACCAACAGTAGACGAGAAAAGCTAAGAGAACATGAGCAGTTCCTTACAGCTCAGCTTCTTTTGAGCTTTTAAGTGTACCGGTGTTCTGCCGAGAAAGTTCCACTCGGCGGATAAGGACCCCCTCTACTGCGCAGGCGCTGCGCCTGCGCAGTAGGATCCGGCGGAAATAGCCGAAGGGGAATAGATACAAATCAGCTGTAGACGGCGCCTGTAAGAGGGCCCCTCGCGGGCTGGCTTCGCTCGCCGCGCTTCGGGCACGGCCTCGCTGCACTCGGCTCTTTTAGATTCCCCCTCTAGGTCCACTTGGATGGTAGGGAAGGAACCTGGACCCAGAGCGCAGGCGCCGTGTACAGCTGATTGTGGATTTTGAGCTTCGGCTATCTCCGGCGGCTGTTACTAGTTGGTACTGCGCAGGTACAGGGGGGGGAACATATCCGCCGAAGGAACTTATTCGGCAAGACACCGGCAAGTACATTTCTTATAAAATACATGGCACCATCATTGCTCCAGTTCAGAGATCTCTTTTCAGAGACGTGACGATAGACACATTCCAGCCAACATATGTAAAACTTATCTGAGACACAATAATACAGCTCAATTGGTCTATACCAGTGGTCTTCAAAACTGCAGCCCTTTGCTCGCTCCTTGGGGCATTATTTCCCCCATTATCAGCAACAGTGGGGCACTAGTTCTCACCGCTAACACAGACGGCGGGGCACTAGTCCTCACCGCTGACACAGACGGCGGGGCACTAGTCCTCACCGCTGACACAGACGGCGGGGCACTAGTCCTCACCGCTGACAAAGACGGCGGGGCACTATTACTTCCCCTAATACCAATGATGAAGTATGGTTTACTCCCACTGACACCAGGACATTATCTTCCCCCACTGGCCACAGTTCAGCCTCCCTAAAAGTTTTAAGGACAGTAAACTGGCCCTTCGTGAATTAAGTTTGGAGACCCCTCGCCTATGCAAACTTCACATTCAAGTATACAGCCAAGCCCGGCACATAAAAAAAAATAAATAAAACACTTTTATATAAAATGATTGTTCCTCAGTGACTTTTATCAAATTATAGAAAGCAACTATGTGTAATAAATTTTCCACTGAGATTTAAAAAAAAAATAGGATATTATTATGATGAGCCAATAGGAGGTTTCTAAGCACCATTATCCTATCAAGCCCACAGGCATATACTGAGATATGGGGTGAGACAGATGTAGGTTCAATGCAATTTTCTTAAATGAATCATCTCCAGTGATTATTATCTTAAAAGCAATATACTTAAAAGGCCATGTCTGTAAATCAAACCTGCACACAAGAAGATTAACCAAGAGTCTTCTATTCAATCAACTAACACGCTTGATGCTTACTTTTATACATGTGAGATCAACAGCCTGCGAGGAAGCTTGGCTAATCTAAGCCATTTACACTAACCAGATCTAATCACTGGGGTCAATGCAGTGGCCCAGTTTCTTGCAATCTTGCCTTGCAGCACTAAATTCCTGGGTTCAAATCCAGCTCATACACACAATGAGATTATCAGACGAAATATTGTTTTTTGGGGGTTTTTTTGCATGCTAGTCTCATATCAAAATTGACGAGGTTACTCTACTTACCAAAACTTTCGTATTAAAGAACAAAACTTTGTAAGTAATGTATTGTCATTTCCGAGTATGCGTAGACTTGCTGTTCCGTGTTGGTTTTTTTGGACACAAACTGTACAGATTAAAATAAAAATCGTATGATCTGGTATCAGACAAGAACATTTTTCACGTTTGTCCCTTCAGATACTTCCAGATGAACTGTCATGATCGGCTCTCAAAAGCTGTGTAAGAGCAATCAGATAATCGTACGATTGATTCGAAAGCGGTATTTTTTTGGGGCGATTTTCTGATCATGTGTAATAGGCTTAATGGTACAGTAAAACGTTGGATTGCGAGCATAAATTTGTACCAGAAACATGCTTGTAATCCAAAAAGCACTTGTATATCAAAAGCAAATTTCCCCATAATAAATATTGGAAACTCAAATGATTCGTTCCACAACCATTCATAGGTCCTTCAGTTTATAGTCCATATAAAAAGATTATAGCAATGTGACCAGGTTGTGTAACCATAAAATGTCTCCATCCACAAATGGAAGCCTCCACAAGGGGATTAGAAGCAAAATGCATCATCAGGAGCTACAGAGTATAAAAGAGAAGAGAGGCGCCTCTAACGGTCGGTTCACACTACAACGACTTGGGATCAGACTTGTCAGCCCTCAAGTCGCCCCAAGTCGCTTGACTTTGGGAAATGCATTATAGTCAATGAGAGCGTCCTAATGTACACTACTGAAGACGCTCCGACTTCAGAAAAGGTTCCTGTACTACTTCAATCCAACTTCTAGGCGACCTGTACCCATAGAATTCAATGGAAGTCGCCTCCAAGTCGGATCTCCATCTATATTGAAGCGACTTTACAGGAAAAGAAATTAGTTTACCCAGGCAAACCCCTCCCTCCCAGAGAGCTGATTATTCTGTGATTGGCCACAACCAAAGTCGTCTGTCTTGGAGGCAGCTTGAAGTCGCGTTGTAAATAGCTTAAAGTCGCGCTGAAGTCGCCTTGCAAAGTCGCGCTGAAGTTGTGTTGCCCATGTGTGAATCGAGGTGTAGCAACATGGTTACATTTAATGAAGGTACAACATTTAGCAACTCGCATGGTTTATGATTAAAACAAGCACATCTAAGTATGCAGGCATCCAGGGTAAAGCTGTCCACCTAGACCATCCCCCGCACCGCCGGCTCTCACTGCTGTCAGTCTCCAATCATGACCGGGAAGACTACCCTGCAGTAGAGCGATCTGAAAGCGAGGCTGCTCGTGGAGCGCAGTGTGGAAGGGACCAGGTTGATGGTGGTGAGGAGGATGGTCTATGTCAGGGGTCTCAAACTGGCGGCCCTCCAGCTGTTGCGAAACTACAAGTCTCATCATGCCCTTGCCTGTGTGAGTCAGTCATGCTTGTAACTTATCAGCCTTGCAATGTCTCATTGGACTTGTAGTTTTGCAACAGCTGAAGGGCCGCCAGTTTGAAACCCCTGGTCTATGTGGACAGCTTTACCCTGGATGCCTGCATACTAAGATGTGCCTGTTTTAATCATAAACCATGTGAGTTGCTAAATTTTGTACCTTCATTAAATGTAACCATATTGCTACACTTAGAGGCGCCTCTCCTCTTTCATACCCAGTTGTGACATGACGCTACTCTTATAATCAAGAAATGTCTTGTATTATCAAGTCAAAATTTATTAAACAATTTTGCTTGTCTTGCAAAACGTTCTCAAACCAAGTTACTCTCAAACCATGGTTTTACTGTATATATTCTCCCCCCCATTTGTGAGGATTTGCACTAGACCCTCTAGTTGCCTCCATACCCCAAATTCCAAAAACCTGCAAAAAAAAAAGTGGGTCAACAATCACTTGCATCTGGTGCAGATTGGCACACAAAACTACTACAAACGCAAGTCAATGGACAAAAGGTTTTGAGTCACTACTAGATACAATCTGTGACCAATGGACGGCCCTCGGTAAAACTCTGACCCATGATAAATGTCTCCAGGTAGACATGTTTAGAGTCACCAACATTTTCATCTCTACAGTTACAAATCCTCATTTTACTGCAAATACAACAGAAAAAAAAACCTCGCTGGTCCTCAAACCTGCAGCACATAACAAGCTACATGATGCAATTTACTGCAAAAGTATTGAGGATTTTCACATCTGCAGCACACACATTCTAAATAACGAAAGCAATATTTCAACAAGCATCTATAGTAACAGACGCTGCACAGTATTACAATACCAGCCCAGTAAATCTAGGCTAGAACATCTATGAGGATACTTGAAAGTGTAGTAATCAATTTACTACACATACTTGGTTGCCATGGTGACGTTAACACATACAGCAGTCTTAACCGGCACCAGCCATAACTCAGCATTATTTCAATGGATCTGTCTCTTGCTCCACTTCCAAGCAGCACTCAGATTCATTTGGCATCAATGACTTGTTTCAGGAAAACCCAGGCAGGCACGTGTTCACAACTAATAACGTATGCAAGAATTTGTGTCCCTGTCCAAGGTGTATGACCAGTGTGCTTTACGGGCAGCTGGGAGCCGAAATGCAAATGGATTTCTCTACACAAACAGATGCTTGGAGAATTATGTAAATGCAGCGTATTCAGGGCCGAGCGACAGATCATGCTGCTTTATCGGAGGCAGAAAATGTTGCAAGATAAAAACAGTTATTAATCACATTTCAGTAGCCAAATGGCGGGTTCTGAGGAAGGAGCCCAGTACAGAGGCACTACATCAATCAGGTTATACACAGCTCATCAACACAGGCCAGAAATAAAGCAGAACATTTATTAACTAACACTACATTTGGATACTCTACAAAGAAGAATGAACTATTTGCATCAGTCCAGCCCCTTAGGCCTCATGCACACTGGATGTGTTCTCCTGCCTCTAAACTCCTCTGCATTTTAGCCTGTGTGTTCATGCACACACACAGGCATTTAGTGGCCGGGACGTCTAGATGCAAAAAAAACAAAAAACAAAAATAAAAACAAAAAAACAAAAACACACACAGCGACAGTGCATCCAGGAGCAGAGGCGTTTTGTCAGGAAAAAAAAAAATGCTTGACACATACAAAAGCGTATTAATTGTAGACGCATTTAGCACTTTAGCGCTCATTTCAATGGCCGGAATAAATTATTATTCTGGCCAATTAAATTAATGAATGCACAAGCACTGATGTGCCTAATCACGTTACACGTATTTAAGAGCATCCTTTTTTTTTTTTCTGCCAAAAAAGCGCTGCCAGGAGGAAAGGCATCTAGCTGACAAATACAAAACTACCCCAGACACAACATATGCTGGGGGAAGTGCGACTCCTTGGTGGGTATACGGGCTAAATGTGAAATATGACATTTCCTAAAGCTAGAGCATCGGTCGCCAACCTTACGAACCACCAAACTCACAATTTTGAATCCTGCAGACCACTAACATGAATTTTACATGCCTTATACACACACACAATGCTCCAGTTCTCTGCACCCCTTCCCCTGGATTACACTGCTGTCTTGGGCCCCTTTCACACGATAAGCCCGCTCGGATTCGCCTGTCCGTTTTTCAGGCGGATCTGAGCAGGCCATCTATTGACTCCTATAGGCAGGCGGATGTCAGCAGAGATATGTCCGCTGAGACACGCCTGCCATTCGATCCGCTAAAATCAGATGTATGGTAATAAGTTCAGCCATTCGTCTGGTGGATCGGATGAAAACGGACATGCTGTCCGTTTTCGTTCGCTCTCCCCATAGGAATCAGCGGGGCTCTGACAGGTCCCTCCCCGCTCAGTGAGCAGAGACGGACCTGCCATCCGCCGGCTCAGCGGAGATCAATGGAGCGATCTCCTGCTGAGCTGGCAGACTCTGCTAAACGGATTCGCCTCGTGTGGAAGGGGCCTTATATATATATATACACACACACACACACACACACACACACACACACTGCTCCAGCTCTCTGCCTCCCCCTGGATTACACTGCTGCCTTACACACACACACACACACACACACAATGCTCTGACTCTCTGCCCCCTCCCCCTGGATTACACTGCTGCCTTACACACACACACACAAAATGCTCTGACTCTCTGCCCCCTCCCCCTGGATTATACTGCTGCCTTATACACACACACACACACACACACACAATGCTCCTGCTCCCTGCCCCCTACCCCTACCCCTGGATCACACTGCTGCCTTATACACACACACACACACACACACAATGCTCCTGCTCCCTGCCCCCTACCCCTGGATCACACTGCTGCCTTATATACACACACACACACACAATGCTCTGGCTCTCTGTCTCTCTCCCTCTGAATTACACTGCTGTGTCACACACACACACACACACACACACACACACTGCATCACACTAGTGCCTTAGACAAACTCATCATTGGATCTCACCTCCTTATCCAGCCATGGGCTCGAGCTCCATGCTCCCTCCCACAGTCTGATCAGCGCCGTCATTGAAAGTCCCCTCCTTCACCTCGCGCTCTCTGCACTACTTCCGGCGCCTCCCTATGAGTTCACAGGAGCCGGAACTACAGAGGAGGCATCAGGTATCAATGCGCATTGAGAACACTACTGGAAACATTGGGCGGTACAATTCCTCCACAATGATGATTTGCTACAGAACCCCTAGGGACCACCAAAATTTTTATCGTTACCATCAGTGGTCCACAGACCACTGGTTGGGGACCACTGATCTAGTGTCAAATCCAGTCAATTATAAATTTCTGGAAATAAAATGTACTTTTTATTGCAGGAGTGCCCAACCTTTTGAAGAGCGAGGGTGACTTAGTAACTGGTCATGGTCCACAATGAGCTCAACAGGCGGATGCAGAATGGACGTGGACACAGCCCACTCTACTCTATGGGCCCTCCGATCTGATGGAAGGGGAGAGATCCTCTTGTGTTTTATTTTGTAGATCAAATTGGAGGTAGGTGGGTGTAAATGGACACAAGTCTTTCACACTGATGCGCTGTGGTTTACCCACACCGAGGGTGCAGTGCACCTGTGGCTTTCCTGCGGGTTAGCTGCACTTTGTCATAGACTTCTATTATATCTTACAGGTGTAGTGCACTTTCTGAAGGTACACCAAATCTGCAGGTAATAACAGAAGTCTATGGCTCAGTGCAGTTAACCTGCAGGTGCACTGCATCTGCAGATCAGTTTGAAATCAGCCCAGTAACCACTGCAGAACAGTTATGCTCAAATATACACCGTGATTCTAGTATTAAACTTAGCTTTATTAACAGTCTTCCATGCATGCAATCCTAGGCAGTGCTATACAGGAAGCATTGGCTTTTACGGCCCTGCTCCACAGCCACTTGCTTCCTCTACCGCCGGCTTCATTCACAACACTGATGCTCTAGTATGGTAGATCGGGAACCCGCGATATGGGCTTGCCAACCAGCCATACCAGAGCAGGAGGTCACGAGCCACATCAGATGGCTCTGCGGGCCACTGGTTCGGCCCTCCTGCTTGTCTGAACATTGTTGGATACCCCCTATAACCAGGTCATGACTTCAGTCATGGCAACCTGTGGCCACAAGAAGCCCAGTCTACTGGGGTATAAAATACATTTACAAGAGCGCAGTGAAGCTTTCCAAAGACAATTTTGCTTTTTTTTAATGCCAGCATTAAATTATCATATGTGGTCTATTTTGGAAAAAAAAAAAACACACACACACAAAATGCAACCCACAGGACCCACATCAATAATTTATTAAAGTTGAAGTTTAGGCATGGACTATTTTGCATAAGTACACTGGTCCGGCTTGAACCAATGCACGAATGTACAGGATGTGCTGTACCTGGCTGATCCCTGTGGAAGCTGGAAATCATTGAAGTAGGCAACGCTCCAAGAGTGATCTCCACTAGCTTCTGGGTCCTAAGCAGAGCGGCTGCCCTTTTGCATAGTGAACACAGGAGGTTGGCTGCTAGGCATGGGTGCCAGAGAACACTTTGCATTCTCTCAATGAATGCAAAGCATTCCCTGATTGCACGAGGTGGAGAGGCTGGGTACTGTTCAGTAAAGGACCCAGAAGCTAAAAGGCCATTGCTGAACTGGCAGGGACTACTACATTGATTCCAAGCCCCTACAGGGATCAGCCAGGTATGGCACATACATACTTACATTGCTCCAAGCTGGATGAATGTAAATATGCAAAATTGTCCATACCAAAAACTTCAGCTTTAAGTGTACATGCATTAGATACAACCTGTTAAAATGTATTATGTGTAGACCAGCCTTATGTCTCCATGGAACCCTATGATTCCTCCAGAGGTTGCTTGGGCTTCCTTGGGCAATGAGCAATTTTTGACTCCCAGATAAGCAACCAGTGACACCAATTTTTTTTGCTATGTCTAAGAGGAGAATTCTTCCCATTGACCACAAATCAAAGGAACATTATTTTCTGTAGCCATCACACAATTGTCTGATGAGCTTTATGTATAGCAAGGGTTCCCTAAGACAATAAAATTAAGGTTTCAAGGTTTCCTCTCTATTCTGCATTTAAAAATAATGAGAAAAGCTGGTGTAGACAGTAAGATATTAGGTGCCTTCTGATGCCCACAAATCTCTATGTACTCCTTCTGTGCCTCCCCAAGAAGTAAAATTCAAAATGTATTATGCTACCTACATCTCGTATTTGCAAAGCCTGACTAGAAAACACTTCCTCTATGCCTTGATGCTGTGAAATGCGTATAGAAAGCATGAAGGGGGCTGAGCGACACCATGAGTGCCATAGCTGGCAGGATACAGTACAGATTTTTGGACAACAGAGTAATACTAGGGTGAGCTTCCTCTTTAAAAGGGTAAGTTCACCTTTACAGAAAGATCTATAATGTGAACTTACACAGAACCCACTGACCTGGAGCGTGGCGATGACCCGCTAGGAGACATTGGGTCGCCGCCTCACCGGTGCGGGGCTTAGAAATCCCCCGCAGCTTAATCTCCAAAAACGAACCTTGTCAGGAGGTACTTTTAGGAGCATTTTAATTGGTTGGAGATGTCACATGGGTGGCGCTGACCAATCAGAGCCCACGTAGCCCATCCTGTCACTGCAGGCGAAGAGGAGAGAAAGCCGCTGGGATTTCAAATCCCCGGACCGATACAGCAGCGATATAATCTGTCAGTGCGGGGGAAAATCGCCGGACTCCTGGTTAGCAGGACCAGGTGCAATGGGAAGGGGGTCCAGTGTAAGTTCACCTTACAGATTTTCTGTAAAGGTGAACTTACACTTTAAGGCATGTCCCTGATACATCCCACAATGCAATGTATCCACTTATGAATTGTTGGCTATAAAAACGTACTACGGAATGCAGTGACTATATAAAAGGAAATCTGTCATAAGCAAAATACAATGACTGCCATCGCTAATCTCCACTTCTGAAGAAAAAGGTTGAAGCATAATCATGCTGCCCCTCTTACTTCACTACTGTAAGTCCCTGGTTGGTCAGCATATTTGCTCCGGGTCAACTGTATTAAAACAGGCAGCAAGAAGACAGACATTTTCAGAAGGAGGTAAGCAGGTTTTCTTCAAACCAGAACTACACTGCATCTGAGCACCACAAAAACATAAAAACACAATTTAATTCATTTTTAATATTCAAAGCAAATTAATATGACTGCACGATTCCAGCTAAAATGAGAATCACAATTTTTTGCTTAGAATAAAGAACACGATTCTCTCAGCATAACATCTTTCACAGTACACAAAAAGTTGGGCTAACTTTACTGTTTATTTTTCTTTTTTTTAGTTCATTTAAGTGTATTTTCTCCCACAAAATTGCATTTGTAAGACCGCTGCGCAAATACAGTGCAACATAAAATATTGCAACAACCGTCATTTTATTCTCTAGGGCAGTAGTTCTCAACCTGGGGGTCGAATGATGATTTGCCAGGGGTCACCGAATCCTGGGCTGTTCCTGAAGCCCGCACTTCTCTCCCAGCCTTTTGGTGGCCGCCCAGCAGGGCTGTTCCTGGAGCCCACGGCCGCCCACTCTTCGCAGGTGCCCATTCAGTTCATGGCATGGCTGGGGGGCAGAGACTAGAGGTCAGCTCACTGGTGGGGAATGTGAAGTGGGAGAGGCTGAAGGAGTCCCCATCTCCTGATTTCGGCATAGATGTCACTGCTGCGAGACACCACAAAAAGTTAGAGATACAGAGAAGCCAGAGACACAGTGAGTAACACTACCTGTGATTATAGTTGCTATTAAAAGTCCCCACTACAGTTCTCAGATCAGCAGATGACCTTGATCAAGAGCACCTAAGTTGGCTGATCAGAACTTCCCCGAGCACTGCCACTGATCCCATTCCAACCCCCCCCCCCCCCACCAAGGAGTAAGAGAAGGAATAAAAATAGAGAATACATGGAAGGGAGATGAAAAGAGGAGGAGGAACAAAGAAAAAGGGAGAGAAAGAACAAGAAAGACAGCTAAAGAGAGGGATGGGGAAAAAAACAAGAAATTAGGATAGAGAGTGATAAAAGGGAAAGGAAGGAGAAGAGAAAGAGTGGTACATCCAAAACGTACCATAACGGGTCTTAATACTGTACTAGTGGGACGGACTACGCTACGAAAATAAATTTTACTGCTAGGGGTCCCCACAACTTGGGAAATTTTATCAAGGGGTCACGGCACTCGGAAGGTTGAGAACCACTGCTCTAGGGTCTCTGCTAAAATCTGCCAAGTAACTTTCTAGAAAAAAAAAAAAAATATTGATTTTTAACTTGTAAACAACAAGTGTCAGAAAAAGGCTTAGTCTTTAAGTGGTTAAACTGACCTCATTTACAGACGGAAGTTTATCCATTTGATCTAAAAGAACCAAATGATACATGGTTTATAGTTATAGTTCTCTCTATTGATAAACATTTGTCAGCTTTTTTTTTTTTTTTTTGACAGCTCTGCACTTGTTACATAGAATCGCAGCAATGCCGGATTAAGATCGTGAAGGGGTTGAATCGTGATTGCAATTTTTTAACGATTAATCGTGCAGCTCTAATATCAATCCATCCATGTCTCCATACTTTATTTTGCCGAGAAGTAACTTTGAAAAACACACCCTTAGCATTTCTGGCCGTGGACAACTTGAGTAAGGGCAGATTATTCATGTAGAGTTTACTTCCTGGAATCAATCTGCCCTTGGCTCAGGCATGCAGGAAGGAGGTGCTTAGCAGAGAAAAAACCTCCCCTCCTGAAAACTCCTGGGATGTTTGACATCATTTGCCTAGGCCTGGAGACCAGGAAGTAACTGAAGAAATGTAATCAAAACTTTAAAACAAATAAATATGATATACTTTCCTATATTTACTGATGGCTAGCAGCATGAAGATTGCAAATAATCAATGTTGATTGAGAGAGTGCAGTTCCACTTTAAGGATACATTGCAGAGTTCAGTGGCTTTGATAAACGCATTAAATCTATGGTCTTCCTATCATTTACAGCAGGAAATAACCATCCTATATTATAAATGCACTTGTACTGTACTATACTCGTGTATTTATAAAAAGCAGAAAATACCAAACACAGCCCTGAATGTACTGATGGTTCATCATTTGCTTACAGTCACACTTTTCCTCATGTGTGTACAATTTTATATCTATACCATACTTGTACAGAGACACGCTGGAGAACCAAAACAGGGTAATCTACAGGGAACAGGGAGGAAACCCACACAAAGACAGAAAATACCAATCCCGTGCAAACCTCATCCTGATGGGAAGCAATGCAAAGCAATAACAATAACCACTAAGCCATGCAAACTACCTGCTATGATAGTCTCACAAGAGTCAGACACTATTCATGTCAGCACCATCTTCATAAGACCTCCACAAACAAAAGCTGACATATCGTACATATTGCCCCATATCAAATGTTATCCTACCAATTCTACCCAACTCCACTCCTCAGTGGCTGTTATAGGACAAGTTAGACTCATAATCACTGGGCTGGACAGATTCAGAAGGTCAGGTAGTCAATGTCACCAAGAAATGACTGCTGCTCCATTTGGAGCCTCCACTATGATCAGTGAGGACACAATGGTGTCCCCCCCCCCCCCAACATTATGCTGTGCCCCACTATGTGTCCCCCCCCCCCAATTAAATTTTTTTTTTTTACAAAAAATCAATGTCTAAGAGGGAGAGAGTCCCCAGTCAGCTCCTGCGGGTGATTCCTCCCCCCTCCCTCTGCTTGCTGACACTGCGTAATGCGAGCGATCGCACAACCACGGCCGCCCGATCTTCCCCTGCATCCTCATTAGCAGGGAGAAGAACAAGTTGCAGGAAGGACTCCACCAGGACTCTTAGTTACTGAAAAAACAGACTGATTTCTCCCATCCTTAGGACAGGAGAACCAGCCTGTAAATTCCTAGAGATGCCAGACCAGAGCTGTCAATAGCAGGGGCAGGACAGCAAGAGGAGGCTGGGGAACCCCACAGTGGCAGAACACCAGGGCCCGGAGGCAAGACAACCTTTGCAACCCTGATAGTTCTCCCACTGCTTTGGATCCTTATATTTTCTTGGTATGCTGGTGACATATATATCTTGTTTTCTGCCACCCTGGGGGACCCCAATACAGTAGGAAGGGAGCTCACTGCAGAACATGTGACAGGGCCGTTGTGGGGTCGATGTAAAGGGCCCCAGTATATATTTATATATCTATAGATATATATCTATCTATATATAACCTGTTTCCCTGAAAATAAGACAGCGTGATTGTCAGTGATGGCTGCAATATAGGCCCTACCCCCCAAATAAGCCCTACCCTGAAAATAAGACCTACAAGGACTTTAACTAGGGCTTATTTGGGGGGTAGGGCTTATATTGCAGCCATCATCAACAATCACGCTAGGTCTTATTTTCAGGTAAACAGGGTATATATAGATATCTATATATATGCATTTTATAGTTGCCCCCTACTTTTGTCCCTGCCCCCCCTAAATATGAAAGCTGGAGACGCCACTGTGAGGACATGAGAACTTAAAGCCATTGCTTGCTGAAACTGAGCTGTTTCCCAACCTCACCACATTCTCTACATCCATTAGCCGAACAAACGTAGATTATTAATGAATGGCTGACTGCCTCTGAAAATTTCATGCATGCCACTTTCTATTTCACTTGTGACCAGAGAGATGCAGAAAACATACAAGAGAAGATGGTAAAGTGACACAAAAAAAACTCACATTTTTTATGAAATAAAACACAATATGTTTAAATATAAGTAGAATGTACATTCTCTTTCTTTGTGTCATCTCTCAAATGCAAGCTTTTTGTTCTACTATTCTCAGACTTCCTGTTCTAGGGTGGCTACATCTGTTCTCCATTCCCCACTCATGTAGCCACCCTCTCCTGCTCATCCCAGAGATTGGAAAAATGGGGAAAAGACTGCGCTACCAATTAAATAAGAGAGTATGTAGCGAAAAAAGAGCTGCTAACACTCGCACAAACAAAATTTAACGTGTGTGGTAAATCAAAAAGTGTAGCGCTAATGTGCACACTGAAACAGTATAGTGTATGTGCTATAAATGTGATACATAAAATTAAATGTGATAAGTGAAATCAAAAAGTAGCTGTGCTTAAATGCACAAGGTGTAAACATTAAAACAAAATGAAACAACAGTCCACATGAATAAAAAGAGAAAGGCTCTTCTTTTTGGGGTAACACACTTTTTATGATGTCATTGTTAACCCATGACATATCTAAATAAACCATCTGGTTTGACCTGCACCATCCGGAGTCTTCCCTCTTCTTTTTTCATATGTTTGGTCCCTGGAGCCAAAGATGAAACCATATCTGGGTAACATCTACTTGGACACCAGACCGTCCGTGGAGCTCGGAAACCAGGAGTTGAGGATAACGTGTTGGACCCGCCCAACTCTTTCCTGGGCACAACATCAAGACCGTACAGGAGTCTGAGCCTTTTTGACCCACTGTCGTACGACATGTGTGTCCATCTCAGTCGGTAAGAGTATTTAATTACTTACTGGTTGGGTGTCACCCCAACAAGAAGAGCCTTTCTCTTTTTAATTCATGTGGACTGTTTCATTTTGTTTTGATGTTTACACCTTGTGCATTTAAGCACAGCTACTTTTTGATTTCACTTATCACATTTAAATTTTATGTATTACATTTATAGCACATACACTATACTGTTTCAGTATGCACATTAGCGCTACACTTTTTGATTTACCCCATCCCAGAGATGGACTAAATATCTACCTGCAGACCCCATTTAGCTCTATGGGAATTGTAGTACACAGAGCGGCGCATGAAACCAGAAATACTGGCACTGCTCGCTCTATGCTAGTTGTAGCGTAGAGGTACATCAGTGGAGAATAAGGAGTGAGCATAGGACAAACTAAAAGAAGTATGGGAATGGCTTTTTTTTAATCAAACTTGACTAGCTGGATGCAGCATCTGTCCAATGCTGCATCTGTCACCCGCTGGCTTTAATGCCAAGAACTGAGCGATATAACACCACCAATCGCTCGGTTCTCTGAGCTCCATGAGCAGAGAGCTGGTGACTGTCATTCCCGCTCTATGCTCATGGCCTGCACACTGGGCTGGGTACACACTTAGTTTTTTTTTTCCCATTCAACCAGCGGGCTGAACAAAAAAATAAAAATAAAAAAAACAGATTCCCACACCTACACAATGGAGGTGGATGCAGGAATTCCCCCACCTACTGTGCTATTGTATTCTGACAACAGAGACTCCTCCGTTGTCAGATTGCACTGATCATAGCTGCAGCCAATGAGGTGCAGCCGCTGATCGATGAAGGTTTTCAAGCAGGACCGATAGGCTTCTGTAGAACAGGGAGGGCGCTACACAGATCAATATTTGGATGGTCCCTGCTGCTCCGGCTGACTTTCAATCCATGTGTATCCAGCTTTACGCTGAGGTGATTTGCATGCCCCAGGATAGCCCCTCCAACTTTAAAACTCAATATCTGTAAAAAGGTCAGACTGCCAGAGGCAATAGAAAGAGCAAAATTATGACTACAGAAGAGGCAAGAAAAGATTTTTGTTCTTTTTGCAAGAGTAGTTTTTCTCTTTTTTTTTTTTTTTTTTACAACTGTAACTGGCAATAGGCAATTGTAAAAGGCATTTACCTTTCCCCTGGCAGTATAACTGGCTGTTGAAGTATACTTATAGCTGTACTTTAAATTCCATTCAACAGGCACAAAATGTACTGAAAAATGTCAGTGGGCCATACACCCAGCTCGATTCTACAAATCTATAGTTTATAGAGATGCCTTAAAGATGAACTCCAGGATACAATTACATTTCCTTCAATACCTTACTTTCCTCATCGTAATAAAAACTGATTTATTTTTGTTTGAATCAATTACATTTATTTTGTGACATGTTTTATTGAAAAGTCCCCTGATATCAGCTTTAAAAAAAGAAAAAAAAAAAAAAGGCAAAGATGCCCTGCCACCAGCAGGAGAGAGGAGGCAGGCACCAACGCAACTTCCTATGCAAACGCATAATCTGCCAATTGTATGGATGAAGAAATAGACCTGGGACAGACCGGGAGTCTCTTCGCTGTCAATTAACGCTTACCGAAGGACAGATTGGGAACCTAAGCAGCCCTGGTCCTCCCATTATGTCGCTGCTCATAGAAGAAAATTACATGGATTGCTGGCCATGGACTAGAGAGGGCATTGAAGCAACCGTTCCTATGAAAAAAAGAATCAGGTGAGCCCTGGAAATGAGACTATGAGGAAGGAATCCGTTCATGGCTGCAACAACTGAAAATAGGTCTATAGAATCCTGCAAGCTAAGATATTTAATTTACATTTTTGCCTGGATTAAAGCTTTAGGTATAATGCCATCTATCAACATTACAAATTCTCATTCCACACAATGCACCATGCAGTCACTAAAAACGTAATAAATGATTCAGCTACAAATACAGACGTTTGCAGTAAATGGCTGGATTCAGTAGCCGTTCTCAGGAGATTGTAGGAATTTGTTTTCATGGAAGTGGAAGAAGAAACAGCCATCCTGATCTCCAACACGTCTTGCCGTTACAGGTTATCACTAGTCTGGTCACATGACACTACACAATAGGATGGGTGAATATATGACTGAAGGATAGGAAAGGTTTTTGCAGCAGTTGATTAATATAAAAAGAACTTTAGTGCCTAAATTGCCAATATATACACTGTATATTGCAGGTTTCACTTAGCCTTAACCGCAACTGGTAAACTATTTGCGGACGCGTTTGACTGCTAGAGGGAAACATTTCACAGAAGCCATATATTGCTGTGAAAAAAAAAATTAAAAAGGAAATTTTGCCTAAAGCTTTTATTTAGTGGGAGGGATAGTTGGCAGGGCCATAGGTGTATTAAAAAATAAAAATAAAAGCAGGCTTACTTGGGGCACCAAAAACTTCTCAGGCATCTAAAGGCAATGTTATGTGAAACACTACTGGCTCATCTAGAGAACACTGTGGATTGGCCAAAACCTATCCAGCATAACAGGTCAACTTCCTGAGGATTATGGTGCCAAGTGATTTATCTACTTTTACCAAAGTGTGATTGAGTAGAAAATATTGGGATACAGCACAGCCCAAAGAGCCCCGTGACAATCATGTAAGAAATAATAAACATGTAAGCAATAAAAGCCTGGGTAAAATAAAAAAAATGGATTTTCCATAGATAGAAGCAGTGCCATAGACAGTGGACATGTAGGTCTTTGTATAACGAGAGAAAGCTGGTAGGTGGAAATCAGTGTTGGGTGCATCTGAGAGGAAAATGCCAAAATATAATGACTACTGAGGGCAAGATCAGGTATGAAAACCTACATACGTGACTCATGATAAATTGAGCTTTGAACAATATT
The DNA here is from genome assembly GCF_042186555.1 of Aquarana catesbeiana. Lineage (NCBI taxonomy): Eukaryota > Metazoa > Chordata > Amphibia > Anura > Ranidae > Aquarana > Aquarana catesbeiana. Next base: position 695,314,133 of record NC_133325.1, on the reverse strand, counting down.
TTCGGGAGGATGAGAAGAAATTATTATAGTAGGCAAGAAGAGGCTAGGATGCGAAGATGACAAGTTAGAACCACCCCTAAAGCTTCATGCAGGTTAGCTGCACTTTTCCATAGACTTCAATGGAAATCTTGTGATTTTGGTGGGGTTAGAGAAAGTGCACCAAAGATGCAGCATGCAAGAGTTTTGGTGCACTTTCCAAAACCGGGGGATCTCAGTCTAAGGGAAAGCACAGCTAACCTGCACAAAAACCTCAAGGTAATGTGAAGCTGCCCTAAGAGATCCAAAGTCAATGGAGAAGATCAGGCCCCTTTTAGGATTATAGGCAGACTTGATGGAAGTTCCATGTTAGTTTGTGGGTGGGCAGATGTAAATGGACTTGTGATTACCTCCAAGTCTGTCAAGAACTGGGGGAAAAAAAAAAAAAAAAATGAAAGGCCTGTGTACCTTTCCACATATTCAAACCTAAATATAATAGCTCTAGGGTAGCCTGATGTAAACAGACACAAGTCTGTTTACATCCAGCTGCAATCCAGATCTAACTTGGGTTCAGAAAGCTTTGGTTTTTAAATGCAGCAGAAAAACAGCAGAAAGAGTAGCCCAAAGATCTAACATGGGTTCAGAAAGCTCAGATTTAAAAATGCAGAAGAAAAAAAAAAAAAAAAAAACACTGAATGGACACGTCATAAAATTGGCATCCATTCTGTTCCGCTCAGATATAAGCGGCGGATCTGTTTCTGGATCCCCTGCTGACTGGACGCAAAAGGGAAAAAAAAGACCAAAACAAGACGCATAGGAGAAATAAAAGTTATGTAACGAAGGGGTGGGAGTGATCGGATAAAAAGAAAGCAAAAGGGAGAAAGGAGAAGGTAAGGAGAGGTCCCCCCAGGGACTGCCAGGAAGGAGGAAAGTCAAAGGGTTGGAGGGTAAGGGCCCCGAAGACAAACTGCAGAATATGGAGTAGAGTAGCCACAAGGTGTGTGGAATGAGTAGGGAATAATTAGGCCATGGCTGCCAAATCAAAAAGGAATCTAATTATGAGTGGTATTCTGTATGGCAATGAATTTGTCATCGGGGAATACATCTTATAATTATTTTACCATATATACTGCCTGGCGGCTGTTAGTCAATCATTAATCATTCAAGTATATAAGAAACTTCTGTGTTTTATTATATACATTGATTTTGTATCCTACTAATCTCCTTGTCTATACAGGATTTTAGAAATCTACAAAATACCGAATATGCTGACCAATGACTATCATAAAATACAAGGCTACACGTTGAGTAGGGCATCAGTTGGAAAATGCATTAGCAAATCCCAGGGCTCTCATCTGAATTACAATCACCCAATGATACAAACAATATGGAGACCGCAGTCGTCAGTGTTACAAAAAGTACATAGCAATACTCTTCCAGATACACATACGGCCGCACACGTCATTGCACTTTGCATAGAAGCAAGCACAATCGCTTGAATATGTACACTTCAAAAAGGAAGCCTTATGTAAACTAGTTGGTGATTACATTATCTACAAAGCAAAGCACGAAAAAAGCTCATCAAGAGATATTATACAGCAAAGGGCAGAATACGAGAGCAGGAAGAAATCTTCACTTTTTGCCTCTTGACCAGCACTAAGCCATTTGGCAAAAACCATTTCCCTTCAAACTGCAAATATTTACAGTAAGCCAGTTTAATTAAGACACGCAACAACATAGATGAAGTAACAAAGCAGAAGTTTTTAATGAGAATACAAAAGGTCTTTATTTAATACAGAGCAAATACCCAAAGACAGCAACCAATCAGAAACCAGCATTTCACAGGCCACCTACAAAAAAATCTGTAGAAAACTGATACCCGACTTGTTGGTGTTGTGTGCCACACAACAGGATGCTTCGTACTATAATTAAACCCCAATAAAGAAGGGTGCGAAAAAATGCTTGCCATGCCCCTTTCCCACAGGCAGGGGCGTTGCTAGGGGGTGGCTATTGGGGCTATAGCCCCGAATCTGGGGCCCATAGCCCCGAGTCTCTTTCCGCAGGGTCCCTGCCTAACCAGCGGGTTGCGGCTGCTGCGGCAGGCGGGCTGACTGCATGGGAGAGGCGGAGTAGAGGAAAGAAGCAAGCTCTTCACAGCCGGGCCTCTTCAATTTTTGAGCGAGGTGCGGCGAGCAGCAGAGAGATGACATAATCTCTCACTGTTCGCCACAAATCGGCGCTCTTCCGCCCTCACAGCACGGTCATCGTGGAGCTCCACTTTGCAGCCAGACCCCCTTGCTTCAATGTCGGAGGTGCAGCGGGGAGCAGCGAGTTGACATCATCTCTCACTGCCAGCCCTGCATCACTGCTCTCCTGCCCTCACTAAAGTAAGTGACAATCTGCAAATGGAGGCAGGAGACGTGGCAAGTGACAATCCACATCTAGTGGCAGGTGATGGCGGCAAGTAATACGCTGCATCTGGTGACAGGAGATGTGGCAAGTGACACGCCCAGGGCTCCCACTGATTCTGCAGTATGGTGAGTTGAACCACTTCATTAGAATGTAACAATAGAAATAATGCACTTCAATCACCCTGACACCATATCAACCATTATGCCATGATGATTGAAGCGCCAACACCAGCCATCGCCCATGAAAAATTGCTTACCACTGGTGGTGTCGTTCCCCCCCCCCCCCCTGCGGGCATGCAAAAAGGTTGGTGACCGCTGCTATGGGCTCTAGCCCCAGATCTTTTGCAGACCTAGCAACTCCCCTGCCCACAGGTGATCCAATCAGATGACTTTGTCAGTTTTTCAGGCAGATCTGATAAGCTTAGGTTACCTTCAGCTAAAATTCTCAGCAAATTCACTGCGTGTGTGGTTTTCTGATTTGTTCTCTGTACAAACCAATAGTCAAAGCCACCACTGTTCACATGTAACTGCTCTACTGGAGAGCTACAGTGGCTAAAACCAAGGGTCTCAAACAGGCGGCCCTCCAGCTGTTGCGAAACTACAAGTCCCATGATGCATTGCAAGGCTGACAGTTACAAGCATGACTCACACAGGCAGAGGCATGATGGGACTTTTAGCTTTGCAACAGCTGGAGGGCCGCCAGTTTGAGACCCCTGGCCGCTAAACAATGTCTAGCATCTGATTCTGGGTGTGATGGACGCTTGGTTCCTCACTGTGGTTTCAGGTACCAGCCCCTATGTCACTACATGACTTTCCCCCCATGGATCATAGGAATGCAGTTAGTTCTGCACTCGTGATCCGTTTTCAGCCAATAGTGAGCTGATGCCCGTTGTTGGACGGATGATGTTACAGAGTCGGTCCAGGCTCTGGAAAGACCCCAATCATATCCCCACCCAGAATAAAATGGCGAGACCCGCCACTCCATGTGAGCAAGATCAGCCTAATGGACTCCATACATGGATGCTCGCCTCCATAATATATGTATTCCAAGAAGAAACGGCTGAACACCACAGCCAGTCTTTGTACCATTTATTGTAAAATCTTCAAACACAAGTGGGACGACCAGGACACAAAGAAGCTGTTCCTAGTTGACACGTTTCACACAAACTGAAGCACAAAGCTTGTGAGAAATGTGTGAACTAGCAACAGCTTGTGTCACTTGTGTTTGAAGAGGTGTGCAACCATTTCTTCTTGGATTACATATCCACCCAGAGGCCTGGATTGGCACCAGGCTCAGCCTCTTGGCAATCAGCAGAGAGCTTGTGCCAGCCCCTCTACAGCCCAGCACTAGAGTGAGCGCTGGAGGAGAGCAGAGAGCCGGAGACTGACAGTCATAGCTCTGCTCAGAGCGAAGGGGGAATACTGAGCGATTAGCAGTGTATGTTCACTCAGATCTCACTGCAGAGCCGGCAGGGGGACAGATGTCCACCTAGTATAAGTTTTTTTTGTTTGTTTCAGAAAGCCCTACTTCTCTTTTGAGCTTTGCCCTAAAAATTTTGGATGAACCCTTTGCACAAAAACGGGGATTTCTGTATGTATTGCAACCATTGCAATACATGCTTAAGCTGGCCAACTGCATCAAAGTAATCCCTTTCTGGCCAGTCCCTACTCTGCTCTACAAAAATAGGCCTTTAAAGAGGAACTGCAGTCTGCTCACATAATTTGTAATAAAAACATCTTTGCCATTGTGAAGCTTCCCTCCAACCACTTTGCATATTATTTTATATATACTGCAATTCTGTACTTGCCAAATATGCTGCAGAAATCTCCCTCCACCAAGTCTGGCTGCAGTCAATTTAACTGGGGGCAGCTGAAGCTTCTGCCTGTTCACTTTCTGGATTTACACAGAGGCACACCTTCAGCTCTGCAGCTCTCATTGGCCCTCTTATGACTCATCCCCCCTCCCTTCCTGGCAAACTCTCAGTGAGAGAGCTGTGCATGATGTCATTAGCCTAGGCGTATTACCAGACAAGAAACAGGAAGTGGGTTGTATAAGGTATTTACTGGCAGAACAAACAAAAATATGTTACTGTAAAAAGATTAAAAAAAAAAAAAAAAAAGAAGGGCAGAATATTTAATAGATGTAAAGTTAAAAAAAATTACTGAAGGTCAACTTTAATATAATGGCCTCATTAACCAATAGGGAGGGTTTCAAAGGGGGAGGTTGGGGCCAAGTTGGACGTTAAAAAGGAAAAAAAAAAAAAAACAATGTCAAAAGCGAATATTTCTAAATTAGCCTGGTGCATAACTTTAAAAAGGAAAAAAAAAAAAAAAAAAACCACGCACACAAACTGTTAACCTTGATACTCACAGGTTTATGAAAATATTCCCATCCATGCAGAAGCTGGCAGAACAATCCAGCATAAAAAAAAAAATGCTTGTTTATTCTAACCACTAGAATGAATTTATATGCATGCTTACGTAGGTTTTGTATGTGTAAATTATGGCAGCAGTAAATTCCTGTACAAATGCAGGTTTGCTGTTTTTTTTTTTTTAATGTCCCTGAACACTTCCCTAACATATGAATCTAAACACCACAATATGCATGGAAATAGAACATTGTTCATAGGCACTACAAGTGCCATGAGGCATTGCACGAGTGACATCCACAGGAATCAATCCCAGAGGCATGATGGGATTTGTAGTTTCACCACTGCTGGAGTGCAAAGGTTGCGCGGGGGGTGGGGGTGGGGGGGACTACTAGGGTATTATACTTATCACACAGTTAAGCTTTAAAAAGGCACCTAATAAGGTATGCATTTATTTACATTTGTTTAATGGGTATTTGATCAATATTATATATGACTGGAGATCAGCCAACCCTGCCTGCTAAGCTCTAATCTTATGCAGGATGTTAAAGAAGAGCTTGTCGATTACACTAAATAAAACCTTAAGACACTTTTGTGTCCTCTCCTTACAGTAAAATATTGGCTCATATGCAAGCCAGTGTGTGATACCCGGGACCATGTGTCAGTGCCCACCCATCCCAATATATAATGACTTACATTACAGAAGACATCGAGCAGGAAATGAGAAGCTCCTACAGGTCCAAAGGCTGCCTATAGAAGATTGTTAATAAAATAAAATAAAATAAAATAAAATAAAAATAAAAATCAACCAGAGAGCTAATCGACAAAAAACAAGCCGATTCCGCCAGCCACACAAGCAAGGTGGATGGAGGAATCCTCCCTGCTGTACTACTGTTTTCTGACAGTGGGGACTATTTTTTTTTTTTTTGCCAGAATACACCAATTGACTGCAGCTGATGTTTACATAAAACATTTTCCATCAGTCCTGTTTGACAGAAGTCGATCCTTAGATCGACCTCTTGAGGGGAAACGGCCATAGATGGTTTGAGATTTGCCTGCTTCCTGCTGAACTGGCTGGATTTCAGTGAAACTATGGCCAGCTTAAAAGGAGAAGTTCACCTGTTTAAAAAACACATAAATAAATGCACATCTTTTTGCAGGTAAAAAAAAAAAAAAAAAAAAAATGTATTTTTTATTTTTTTTTACTTGGAGCCTGGAAAGCAAATTCTTTCCAGATCGCCGGTGGCATGCAGGACTCCTGCAGACTTCTCAGTGCATCTGTGTTTATACTGCGTACTACCAGGAAAAATGAATGAACTACTAGAGCGATCAACAGCATTATGGTATTTTATAAAAACTACAAGCCGACAACCACAAAGGCAGTCAGGACCTGCAGTTTCCCATTTGCAGAGAAGTGTAAATGAATGATGTGGCCAGGCGGAATATTCGACATGTTCCAAAAGGTGAACTTATCCTTTAAGGCACCAGCCATGTAATCCCTACCAGAGGAACTTGATGTACAGGCAGAACCAGCCAGCCTTTAAACAAGCCCACAAGCCCATACCTTTTCTCAAAAAAAAGTGTAATACAACTGGGGTCCCAAATTGGAATCTGCACTATTGGCATGGAGTTGCATGGGGTTTCCTTGGGGTACTCAGGTTTTCTCCCACACTCCAAACGGCATGCTCCTGTCCAAAGACACTAGTATGCATGTGAGGTAGGGACCTTAAATTGTAAGCTCCTTGGGGGCACAGACTGATATGAATGTGCAAAAGAGAGGGGGTTATTTACTAAAGGCAAATCCACTTTGCACTACAAGTGCAAAGTGCACTTGAAATTACACTGAAAGTGCACTTGGAAGTTCAGTCGCTGTAGATCCGAGGGGGACATGCAAGGAAAATAAAAAAACAGCATTTTAGCTTGCACATGATTGGATAATAAAATCAGCAGAGCTTCCCCTCATTTCAGATCTACCCCTCAGATTTACAGCGACTGTACTTTCAAGTGCACTTTCAGTGCAATTTCAAGTGCACTTTGCACTTGTAGTGCAAAGTGGATTTGCCTTTCGTAAATAACCCCCAAAGTGTTGTATAAATGGCCGGCACTGTATAAATACCTGCAATATTTACCTAATCTGTAAAACAATGAACTACCAGTGAGGTGACGCCACCACACTTGTGCCCAATTGCCGCAGTGGAATGGAACTTGTAGTCTTTCCATTCACAGATCCATGTGAACAGATCCGTGAATGGATGATGCAGCTGGGTGGAGCCATGCTCATCCACACCAAATTCCAAAACAGACAGAAGCACCCTAATAGTAGGCAGTTAAAGCTTCAAAGTCATTTTTTTTCTTAAATGAAAATAACAAACATGTTATACTCGCCTGCTCTGTGCAATGGCATTGCACAGAGCGGCCCTGATCCTCCTCTTCTTGGGTCCCCCCGCTTGCAATCTTGGCTCTTCCTCTTCTTCGTGTCTCCCCCCATAGCAAGCCGTTTGCTATGGAGGCCAATGGTGTCTGTTCACTCCCGAGCGGTGTGTCTAAGGAGCCGCGCTCTATAGACACACACAGCAGGACTTAGCCCCTGTCCCCCACTTCCCATCACTGCATTTGATTGACAGCAGCAGGAGACATTATCTCCTGCTGCTCTTCAAGTACCTGTGTGAAGAGAAAGAATAGAGAGCAATAAAATGTTTAACCTTAATGCAAGGAATGCATTAAGGTAAAAATGTTTTTGGCTTTAGTATCACTTTAACCAAAGCCGCCAGCTGTCAGAATACAATAGCACAGCAGGGGAGATCCCTCCATTCACATCACTTATGGGAATTTGGGGATCTGGCAGGTCTTTTTTGTTGTTCAACCCGCTGGTTGAATGAAAAAAATAAATAAAAAAAATAAAAACAATGTTCATGTATGCTTAAGAGACAGTTCTTAGCCTTTCCAGGATAACTATACTGTGGGAAAGCCACACACATTTATCACGATACTTAAGAAGAAGACAGCGTGCAAAACGAACAAGTCACAAGACTGTTCCAATGATCCCTGAAATAAAATTTCTTGCACAGAAAATACAATGAAGGCATTCTGAGGAATCATCAGAAACTATTTTTATTCCCATAAAGCATTACAACTGAAAAATAAGACATGCAGAGAGTTGGTTCTATACCACCCATTGGCCAGAGCTTGGCAATTTTACTCATATGCAGGGCTTTTTTTCAGCAGGAGCGCGGGGGAACGCAGCTCTGAATGTATGTAATGGCAAGGGGTGCTGGGGTTTACTGGAAGGTCTATTGATGCTGGCTGCTGGGGGATCTATTGTTGCTGGAGGGAATATATTTTTTACAGGGGAGAGTCTATTATAGCTGGGGAGGTCAGTTGTCACTGGTGGGGGATCTATTGTTGCTGGGGGGGGGGCTCTTATGCTACTGGGAGACAATCGTTTCTGGAAGACATCTACTGTTAAGGGAGAGGTCTATTGTTGCTAGCTGTTCAGAGTCTATTGTTGCTGGGGGTGCTCCATTGTTGCTGGCTACAAGGGATCTATTTTATGTCCTATCATTAACAAATTACATACAAATTACTTTGCACCACAAATTGACACTTGGCTCTGTATCCATTACTGAGAGGTGGGTAGGGAGTGGAACCAAGGAATGGTGCTTGGAGGTGGGTAGGGAGTGGAACCAAGGAATGGTGCTTGGAGATGGGTAGGGAGTGGAACCAAGGAATGGTGCTCGGAGGTGGGTAGGGAATGGAACCAAGGAATGGTGCTCGGAGGTGGGTAGGGAGTGGAACCAAGGAATGGTGGTAGGCGGTGGAACCAAGGATTGGCGCTCAGAGGTGGACACAAAAAGGTGATTTGGAAGGAGGGAGTTCCTGCACCTATTCTCCGAGAAAAAAAGCCCTGCTCATATGAAATCTCACAATTTTATCTTAGAATGCCTACAAATGAAAAGGGTAAATACAAAGTCATAAGTCTACTTTGGTCATAATTTGAGAAAACGGAACACACACACACGATCATGTGACAATCTCACCCCATATATGCAGCAAACCATTGCATCAGGAGCCATCTACTCAGAGGTGATGGCTTTAGGAGTTTCATCCTACTTTTTTTTTTAATCAGAGTTTAAGTTTTTTTTATACTGCACAGCAGTCATAGTATACTATACACACTATATTGGAGGAAAGGGAAGCTTAGGTTTAAAACAAAAATAGTTACACAATTGCTGCAAAAACACAACGAGAAGCCTTCCACCGGATACTGAATAGCAAAAGTAAACAAAGAACGTATTGGCCTACCTGCTCTAATGATACATCAGAAAAGAATAAAAATAGATAAGCCAGTACTGGATGTCACTTTGCCACAGACATCAATGGGAAATTGCCTGACATGCGTGCATAGTCAGGGGAATAGGAGAGATCTGATAATTCGGGTATGAACACATACATATACAGCCGTGGCTAAAGTTTTGAGAAGGACACAAATATTAAAGTTTCACAAAGCTGCTGCCTCCGTTTTTATGATGGCAATTTGCATATACTCCAGAATGTTATGAAGAGTGATCAGATGAATTGCAATTAATTGCAAAGTCCCCCCATGGCAGATTTGCCATGAAAATTAACTTAATCCCATAAAAAAACATTTCCACTGCATTTGTGAAGAAGGCTTCAGGGCACCCAAGAAAATCCAGCAAGCGCCAGGACCGTCTCCTACAATTGATTCAGCTGAGGGATCGGGGCACCACCAGTGCAGATCTTGCTCAGGAATGGCAGCAGGCAGGTGGGAGAGCATCTGAACACACAGTGAGGTGAAGACTTTTGGAGGATTGCTGGGGTGTCAAGAAGGGCAGCAAAGAAGCCACTTCTCTCAGGAAAAAACATCAGGGACAGACTGGCATTCTGCAAATGGTACAGGAATTAGACTGCTGAGGACTGAGGTAGTCATTTTATCTGCAGAATTCCCTTTCCGATTGTTTGGGGCATCTGGAAAAAAAAGGTCATTGCTACCATCAGTCATGTGTAATGCCAACAGCAAAGCACCCTGAGACCATTCATGTGTGGGGTTCTTCTCAGCCAACGGAGTGGGCTCACTCACAATTTTGCCTAAAAACACAGCCATGGAGAATGGTACAAAAACATCCTTCAAGATCAACTTCTCCCAACCTACCAAGAACAGTAGAACAGTTTGGTGATGAACAATGTCTTTTCTATCATGATGGAGCACCTTGCCATAAAGGCAAAAGTGATAACTACGTGGCTTGGAGAACAAATCAACAACATGATGGGTCCCTAGCCAGGAAACTGTACAGACCTTAATCCCACTGAGAACTTGAGGTCAATCCTCAAGAGGCGGGTGAAAAAAAAAAAAAAAAACACAAATTCTGACAAACTCCAAGCATTGATTATGCAAGGATGGGCTGTCATCAGTCAGAATGTGGCCCAGAAGTTGGTTGCCAGCATGCCAGGGTGAATTTCAGGAGGTCTTCAAAATAAGGTTTAACAATGCAAATATTGACTCTTTGTATAAACTTAATGTATTTGTCAATAAAAGCCTTTGACATTTATGAAATGCTTGTAATTATACTTCAGTATGCCATAGTAACATCTGACAAAAAGGATCTAAAAACACTGAAGCAGCAGACTTTGTGTAAATTAAGATTTGTGTCACTCAAAACTTTTGGCCACGGCTGTAAATTATTATTATTACATCTGATTGTCGCAGATTGTGGAAGGTCCTATGACTAAAAGAAGGACTGTCTATCTCGGGCAGTTCAGAAACTAGAATAGAGACTGGATTAGCTGCTAGGGATGGCAATGACAGTTCCTCTTTTGGACACTCGCAGTGAAGAGGTCCTGAGCACACTTCACTCTGCAGGCCAACAGTGATATAATGTAATCTGATAAAAAACAAGGTCACCATGCACATTGTGTCAGCCTTAAAGTGATTGTAAAGCTTTAGTTAAAAAAATAAAACAACAAACACGTCATACTTACCTCCACTGTGCAGCTCATTTTGCACAGAGTGGCCCCCAAACCTCCTCTTCTGGAGTCCCTCAGTGGCTCTTCCCCACATCAGATAACCCCCTAGGAGAAGCTCTCTCCCGTGCGGGAGGGGGGTTACTTTGCGTGTGCGCTCCCGAGTCCATCATACGGCGTCCATAGCCGCCGAATGTATGACGCGGCCCCAGCGCCAACGTCATTGGATTTGATTGACAGCAGAGGGAGCCAATGGCTGCGCTGCTATCAATCCAATCAAGAGCCGAGAACCACGGGCAGAGGAAGAGTGCACCCCTGCCAGATGAAGTTCCAGGACTAAGTAAAACGGGGGGGGGCGGTCACATAACTGGGTGGGCTCGGGGCGCAGTGCTCACCATTTTTTAAGCCAATTCGAAGCCTCAGGCTCCAAAACAAAAAAAAAAAAAACACCCCATTGAAATCCATGCGTCTGGCACCCTGCATGTAGATTATGGGCCGGGCGCATGGATTTGGGGGGCGGCGCCCCTGCGCTCCGTATGAGCGGCCACCACTGCATTCTGCTAGGGAGCTTGTTCTGAAAAACAACAGATTTACCGGCCAGATTACTAGAAGACAGACAGACTAAAAAAAGTAAAACCAACTCAGCCATCACATCTAAATTTGGTAGGCCAAAATATAATAAAATGTTTGCTTTTGGGTTTAACACTTTCTTAAAGCACACCACCTCTCAAAAGTGAAAGTACCGCTCATCCTCCTCACTACCGACACTAAAGCTGGCCAAACATTATACAAATTTTCTTATTCAATCTCCTTTAAATTTACCTTCAACTATTTAGTATAAGGGACTGTCTGATTGCATGCAAATTGAAACTGTTTAGGTTTGACCTCATTATATGGTTTTGGTAAATCTAAAAAGGGAAATTGTATAATGTATGGCCAGCCTAATGCCGCGTACACATGGTCGGACTTTTCGACCGGACTTGTCCGACGGACAAAATCCGGCGGACAATCCGATCGTGTGTGGGCTTCACCGGACCTTCAGCGGACTTTTCCAGTGGCAAATCTGATGGACTTTAGATTTGGAACATGCTTCAAATCTTTACGTCGTAACTCCGCCGGACCCAGAAATCCGCTCGTCTGTATGCTAGTCCGACGGACAAAAACCGACGCTAGGGCAACTATTGGCTACTGGCTATCAACTTCCTTATTTTAGTCCGGTGTACGTCATCACATACGAATCCGCCGGACTTTGGTGTGATCGTGTGTAGGCAAGTCCGGTCGTTAGAAAGTCTGTTGAAAGTCCGCCAAAAGTCCGTCGAAAGTCTGTCGAAAGTCTGTTGAACGGGCTGTCGGACTTTTGTAGCTGAAAGGTCCGACCGTGTGTACGCGGCATAAAACTTTTAAGTTGTTTTATTTATTTTTTACGAGGCGCCAGTACCTTTATTGACAGGTACCCACTCCCTCTTCCTCACGATGCTGCAGGACCAATCTCACAGCACTGTGCAGCCTTGTGCATGCGTGGTAGGATGGCTGTGATTCAGCAGGAAGTCACATCTGGCTCCCAAATCAAAAATGGCAAAACTGGGTACCCCAGCAGTAAAAAGAACTAGCTATGTTAAAACAGCACTGGACTCCATGAACTAAGTACCTGATTTTTAAAAGTCAGCAGCTAAAGTATTTGTAGCTGCTGACTATTAATTATCGAATTAAAAAAAAAAAAGAAGTAAAGTTCCTCTTTTTGTAACTGGAGTTCTGGTTTAGGAATCCTCCCAGAACAGACATTGCTTTGTAAAGCAGACTTGGACAGAAGATCCTTCTTGTTGGTACCCAGCTGGACTATTTTCTTACAAGTAAAAAATTAGTCATATTCACCAGTTTTTTCTAAACGGCAACATGTCACGACAGGAAGCTGGTTTATGAATTTTATATTTGTATTATAAATGCTTTGGCTGTCAACCTTTTTGAATAATGCAGGTACTATAAAAACAGGTCAAATGCACAGAAACAGCTTTTTATTTTTTAAAAGGAGTTTATTTTCAGGTAAAGTTAGCCCAGATCTTAAACAAAAAGCATAAAGCTGGCCATAGACCAATCAAAATTTCCATTAGTGTGTAGACATCCATGCTCGACAGAAAGCGATTGTTTGAAGTCAATTCTCAATCGGGGGATGCAGCCGCTGATCGGTGTGGGGGAAGGGAATCCTCGATCTAACTTGTTTGTGTGGATGGGGGAACCTCTAAGTTTTTTTTTTTTTTTTTTTATTCTGTCCACCGGCTAAACAAAAAAATAATCAATAGTCTATGGCCAGCTTTATCCTTCAGCATCACTGTAAGCAAATATTACAGAAAATGAGCAATAAAGCCAGAGTAGAACACAAACAACTGACAGGCGACTCCCAAGAGGTTCTACAGCAGTTCAAGGTCCTTCAGCAGTCCTCACCGCTGACAAGTAACGTGTTCCCAAATGATTTCTTTGCATATCTGTCATCCCGATTCCATTCACAGTGGAAACAGAGCTTGCATTTGCTTTTCTCGCCTTCAACCCAACTGCAATGTCTTAGGTTGAATGTTATTTGAAGTCAAAGTGTTAGATCACCCGTACAGAAAACCTGTAAAGGTGACCTGAACCCAGACCCCCTCCACGGTCCCAGCTGAACTTACCTCCCGCAAGCCACTCCACTGGTCAGAGAATTTGAAATCCCTGCTGCATCCTTTCCTTTCTGCCCAGAGCTGCCAGGATGGACCAGATGAATTCTAATTGGTCAGCACCGTCACATGGATGCCTCTGACCAATTAGAATTCTTCTGGTCCATCCTTGCAACACTAGGCAGAAAGGAGCAAAAGCAGCAGGGATCTCAAATTCCTGGACTAGTGAAGCGTCTTGCGGGAGCACCGACAGCTCGGGATCGAGGGAGGTAAGTACAGTGGGAGGGGGTGGAGGATTTAGGTCACCGTTACAGATTTTCTGTAAAGGTGAACTAACCCTTTAAAGAAGAGCTCTGCCTCCAAAACATGAAAAAGAGAGCAGTAGGCAGATGATCAGTTATAGGCACTGTGCCAAGAGTACAGAGCAACTGAGCATGTACAGAGCAGTATGAGTGTGTCTTACTGGATTTTAAACAGTGAAGGCACTTTACATAGGTATACCTGCAAAAGGGGCCAGCCTGAAGTGATCTGGTAGAACTTTATTCTCTGAGAAAAGTTTCACTTTAAGGTAAAAAAAGACTTCTACTTTTACAACCATATTAAAGCCTCACAAACCATGGAGTTGTCCAGAGTATGTACATAGGCTGGGATCACCAATCTGTCTAATACACAAGCATTCCAGAGGGCCAATAATGGTGAAAACCAGTATACACAGACGGATTCCCAGATAAACCAGCATACACAGATGGATTGCCAGATAAACCAGTATACACAGATGGATTTGGTTGTGTTTGAGCACAGTCACTGGTACATTACAACGCTCTGTAGTGACCATGGCTCCATGACACATACCTTGTTTACTGTACAGGGGTCTCCCTGAATCCAGCTAGTTATAAGTCCTGTCACTAAAAGTTACCAATGGGAACTATAGAAATGTTCTCTGAAAATGAACAATTGAAATTCTCACATACAGATACTGCCATATAAGCGCATGGCAAAAGCTTGGAGCATGAAGAAAAAAAAAAGAAAACTTAGCCAGTAAAAACAGGACCACCAGCATTCAATCAGTCCAGGGTATTATTTAATCCAAAGTCACCCCAGCTGACCAGGGCCAGGCAATAAATTCCATTGCGTTACAACATATCGAAGCATAAAAGGCTCCCCCCCCCCCCCCCCCCGAGTACACAGACAGGCCATAATGCAAGTGGGTACACAGAGACAGAACCTGATTCATACAAAGCCGTACCCCAAGTACGCAGAGATGGGCCCCGACATACAAGGCTGTACCCCAAGTACGCAGAGACGGGCCCCAACATACAAAGCCATACCCCAAGTACGCAGGGACAGCCCCCGACATACAAAGCTGTACCCCAAGTACGCAGAGACGGGCCCCAACATACAAGGCCGTACCCCAAGTACGCAGGGACAGCCCCCGACATACAAAGCCGTACCCCAAGTACGCAGAGACGGGCCCCTACATACAAAGCCGTACCCCAAGTACGCAGAGACGGGCCCCCAACATACAAGGCCGTACCCCAAGTACGCAGAGACGGGCCCCCAACATACAAGGCCGTACCCCAAGTATGCAGAGACGGGCCCCTACATACAAAGCCGTACCCCAAGTACGCAGAGACAGGCCCCCGACATACAAGGCTGTACCCCAAGTACACAGAGACAGGCCCTGACATAAACAAGGTGCTACCCCAAAACTACACAGTGACAGGCCCTGACATAGAAGGCTGTACCCCAAATACATAGAAACAGGCCCTAACACATACAAGGTGTACCCCCTAAAATATACAGTGACAGGCCCTGGGACATAGAAGGCTGTACCCCCAGAGTACACAGTGACAGGCCCTGACATATAAGGCTGTACCGCTGGGGTACACAGAAGGGAGAAGCAGCCAAGGAAGGAAGGAAGGATGGATGGATGGCGAGCAGACAGCAGCGGCCGCGCATGCGCACAGAGGCGCCGGTGGCCAGGCAGGAAGAGCTGGCAGTAGCAGACAATGGGAAGGAACACAGGGGACCATCATCATCCTCATCACTCACCGACACACAGGGGCTGGAGGTGGTGCTGGGGGTGGGGGATCGCTGCACCGTAACAAGAGCCATCTAGTTGCCGGAGGAGCTCCACCACCGGGCTGTCATTCTTATCCCGGGAAAGAAGAATGGAGGGAGCCCGGGCTTCCCGATCCGCCACAGCCCAACGAGACGGCTGTGCTGTGCTAATTTGTCCCGGCCAAGTGACAGTCCGATCACCGTCCCCTCCTCCTCCTCCTCCTCCGCTGCCGCCGCTGAGATCCGCACTGAGAGGAGCGGCGGCAGCTGTACCAGGACTGTGTCTGTGTGTATGGGAGAAGTGAGCATGCGCAGATTGTCAGCCGTCACTTAGCCACACCTACTGCACCCTGTCACTGCCGAAGAGCAGATGTGTCATGACTGCCCCGATCATGTCATCGTTCACCTGTACGATCATCCCACACACCTCTCACCTGTACGATCATCCCACACACCTCTCACCTGTACGATCATCCCACACACAGCTCACCTGTACGATCATCCCACACACCTCTCACCTGTACGATCATCCCACACACCCTTCACCTGTACGATCATCCCACACACCTCTCACCTGTACGATCATCCCACACACCTCTCACCTGTACGATCATCCCCCACACACCTCTCACCTGTACGATCATCCTCCACACACCTCTCACCTGTACGATCATCCTCCACACACCGCTCACCTGTACGATCATCCCCCACACGCCTCTCACCTGTACGATCATCCCCCACACACCTCTCACCTGTACGATCATCCCACACACCTCTCACCTGTACGATCATCCCACACACCTCTCACCTGTACGATCATCCCACACACCTCTCACCTGTACGATCATCCTCCACACACCTCTCACCTGTACGATCATCCTCCACACACCTCTCACCTGTACGATCATCCCACACACCTCTCACCTGTACGATCATCCCACACACCTCTCACCTGTACGATCATCCTCCACACACCGCTCACCTGTACGATCATCCCCCACACACCTCTCACCTGTACGATCATCCCACACACCTCTCACCTGTACGATCATCCCACACACCTCTCACCTGTACGATCATCCCACACACCGCTCACCTGTACGATCATCCCACACACCTCTCACCTGTACGATCATCCCACACACCCCTCACCTGTACGATCATCCCACACACCGCTCACCTGTACGATCATCCCACACACCTCTCACCTGTACGATCATCCCCCACACACCTCTCACCTGTACGATCATCCCTCACACCTCTCACCTGTACGATCATCCCACACACCCTTCACCTGTACGATCATCCCACACACCTCTCACCTGTATGATCATCCCACACACCCTTCACCTGTACGATCATCCCCCACACCTCTCACCTGTACAATCATCCCCCACACACCTCTCACCTGTACGATCATCCCCCACACCTCTCACCTGTACGATCATCCCCCACACACCTCTCACCTGTACGATCATCCCGCACACCTCTCACCTATACGATCATCCCGCACACCTCTCACCTGTACGATCATCCCGCACACCTCTCACCTGTACGATTATCCCACACACACCTCTCACCTGTACGATCATCCCACACACACCTCTCACCTGTACGATCATCCCACACACCGCTCACCTGTACGATCATCCTCCACACACCGCTCACCTGTACGATCATCCCACACACCTCTCACCTGTACGATCATCCTCCACACACCGCTCACCTGTACGATCATCCCACACACCTCTCACCTGTACGATCATCCCACACACCTCTCCCCTGTACGATCATCCCACACACCGCTCACCTGTACGATCATCCTCCACACACCGCTCACCTGTACGATCATCCCACACACCTCTCACCTGTACGATCATCCTCCACACACCGCTCACCTGTACGATCATCCCACACACCTCTCACCTGTACGATCATCCCACACACCGCTCACCTGTACGATCATCCTCCACACACCGCTCACCTGTACGATCATCCCACACACCTCTCACCTGTACGATCATCCCACACACCTCTCACCTGTACGATCATCCCACACACCTCTCACCTGTACGATCATCCCACACACCGCTCACCTGTACGATCATCCTCCACACACCGCTCACCTGTACGATCATCCCACACACCTCTCACCTGTACGATCATCCCCCACACCTCTCACCTGTACGATCATCCCACACACCTCTCACCTGTATGATCATCCCACACACCTCTCACCTGTACGATCATCCCCCACACACCTCTCACCTGTACGATCATCCCACACACACCTCTCACCTGTACGATCATCCCCCACACCTCTCACCTGTACGATCATCCCACACACCTCTCACCTGTACGATCATCCCACACACCTCTCACCTGTACGATCATCCCCACACCTCTCACCTGTACGATCATCCCCACACCTCTCACCTGTACGATTATCCCGCGCACACATCTCACCTGTACGATCATCCCCCACACCTCTCACCTGTACGATCATCCCCACACCTCTCACCTGTACGATTATCCCGCATACACCTCTCACCTGTACGATCATCCCCCACACCTCTCACCTGTACGATCATCCCCCACACCTCTCACCTGTACGATCATCCCCACACACCTCTCACCTGTACGATCATCTCCCACACCTCTCACCTGTACGATCATCCCCCACACTTCTCACCTGTACGATCATCCCACACACCCTTCACCTGTACGATCATCCCACACACCTCTCACCTGTACGATCATCCCACACACCCTTCACCTGTACGATCATCCCACACACCTCTCACCTGTACGATCATCCCACACACCCTTCACCTGTACGATCATCCCACACACCCTTCACCTGTACGATCATCCCACACACCTCTCACCTGTACGATCATCCCCCACACACCTCTCACCTGTACGATCATCCCCCACACACCTCTCACCTGTATGATCATCCCCCACACCTCTCACCTGTACGATCATCCCCCACACACCTCTCACCTGTACGATCATCCCCCACACACCTCTCACCTGTACGATCATCCCCCACACACCTCTCACCTGTACGATCATCCCCCACACACCTCTCACCTGTACGATCATCCCCCACACCTCTCACCTGTACGATCATCCCGCACACCTCTCACCTGTACGATCATCCCGCACACCTCTCACCCGTACGATCATCCCACACACCTCTGATCTGTACGATCATCCCACACACCTCTCATCTGTACGATCATCCCCCACACACCTCTCACCTGTACGATCATCCCCCACACACCTCTCACCTGTACAATCATCCCACACACCTCTCACCTGTACGATCATCCCACACACCTCTCATTTGTACGATCATCCCCCACACACCTCTCACCCGTACGATCATCTCCCACACCTCTCACCTGTACGATCACCGCACACACCTCTCACCTGTATGATCATCCCCCACACACCTCTCACCTGTACGATCATCCCACACACCTCTCACCTGTATGATCATCCCCACACCTCTCACCTGTACGATCATCACCCACACACCTCTCACTGTACTATCATCCCCACACCTCTCACCTGTACAATCATCCCCCACACCTCTCACCTGTACAATCATCCCCCACACCTCTCACCTGTATGATCAACCCACACACCTCTCACCTGTACGATCATCCCCCACACCTCTCACCTATACGATCATCCCGCACACCTCTTACCTGTACGCAATCCACACAATCTAATTTCTATTCATCTTCAGCCTAGAACCAGCCTCCCCTTCTCCTTTGCCGTTTGGAATGCCCGCTCTGTTTGTACCAAACTCACCACCGTGCATGACCTATTTATCACAAACTCCCTGAACCTACTTGCAATTACTGAGACCTGGATTCAAGAATCTGACCTTCCTTCTCCTGCTTCTCTCTCCTATGGTTCCTATGGTGGCCTCCTGTGGACTCACTCTCCCAGGCCTAGTGGACGGAAAGGAGGTGGTGTTGGAATCCTCCTATCCCCTCAAAGCACTTTTCAAGTTCTTCATCCACCCCCCTCTCTGTCCCTCTCCTCATTTGAAGCTCACTGTATTTGTCTATTTTCTCCAGTTTCATTGAGAATTGCTGTGATCTAACCGCCCCTGGACCGGTATCAAACTTCCTTGACGGCTATTCTGCCTGGCTATCTTACTTTCTCTCTTCTGAAAGTCCAACAATAATTCTTGGTGACTTCAACATCCCTGTTAATCTTAACACTCCCGCTACTTCTAAGCTGCTGAGCCTAACCTCCTCTTTTGACCTAAAACAATGGACAAGCGCCTCTACTCACTCTGTTGGCAACTGCCTTGACCTCATATTCTCCTACCTATGCACTCCACACAACCTCTCCAATATTCCTTTTCCTCTCTCTGATCACCACCTTATTAGTTTCACCCTCTCCTTGTCTGCCTCCTCCTTGCCTTCCAACTACCAAACTATTACCAATAGAAACCTTCGCCATCTTAACCAATCTCTTCTTTTTTCTGCTACAGATTGTCTCTACCACAAAATCTCATCCTTGTCCTGCCCCAACTTGGCCACTTCTGTCTACAACAGTTCATTGTCATCCATCTGGATACCTTCGCCCCCCCCCCCCACCCCCACTACGCACAGAATCAGGCCCCGACCGCTACAACCCTGGCAGACAGACAATACCGGAAGCCTCAAAAAATGTAGCCGCGCTCTTGAGCGTCTGTGGCGTAAAACTAAGTCACAGCAAGATTTCAGCCAATATAAATCTGCCCTCCAAAAATACCATTCCGGCCTGCACACTGCCAAACAGACCTACTTCTCAACAACCTCTCACGCAGTCCCCGTCAACTCTTTTCTACCTTTACCACTCTACTTCGTCCTCCATTACCCCCAACCACTAACTTACTGCACAGGAGATTGCTAATCACTTCAAAAATAAGACTGAGACAATTCGTCTCGAGATCTCCGCTCCACAGATATCTACCTCACTTTACACTCCTTGTCTTCCTGCACAATCAATATTTCCCTCTTTTAACCCAGGTACTATAGAGGAAGTCACTAAACTTTTTTCTAATACCCACCTAACCTCTTGCCCCCTGGACCTTGTTCCTTCTCAAATACTACGGTCACCATCTGACTCAATCCTACACTCCTTAACTCATATCTTCAACCTCTCACTCTCTACTGGCATCTTCCCCAACCCTCTAAAACATGCGCTAGTCACTCCCATACCAAAAAAGGCCTCAGACCCCACCAATCTTAACAACCTAAGACCCATCTCTTTACTCCCTTTTACCTCCAAACTCCTTGATCATTTAGTCTACAACCGACTGAGCGACCACCTCATCGAGAATAACCTTCTTGATCCCTTTCAGTCTGGATTTCGCCCACAGCACTCCACAGAAACTGCCCTCCTAAAACTCACAAACAACTTACTAACAGCCAAAACCAACGGTCATAATTCCGTACTCTTACTCTTGGACCTTTCCTCTGCCTTTGATACAGTTGACCACCCCCTCCTCCTCAAAAAACTCAATTTGCTTGGTCTCCATGGCTGCACTCTCTGTTGGTTCGAAACTTACATATCTCATCGCACCTTCAGTGTCACTTACAAGTCCACTTCCTCTTTTCCAACTCCTCTTACCGTTGGGGTCCCCCAAGGTTCTGTCCTTGGACCTCTACTATTCTCGATCTACACGTCCTCCCTGGGTCAGCTGATAGCCTCCCATGGCTTTAACTACCATTTATATGCTGATGACACCCAAATCTATCTCTCTGCCCGTCAGCTCACCCCATCAATCTCCTCATGCATCACTGATTTACTAACAGACATATTAGCCTGGATGTCAAACCACTTCCTCAAACTGAATCTATCTAAAACTGAGCTCTTAATATTTCCTCCCCCACGTGCTCCCTCCCCTGACTTCTCTGTCAAGATCAATGGCACATCTATCAGTCCGTCCCCACATGCCAGGGTGCTAGGGGTAACCTTAGACTCTGAACTGTCCTTTCAGGCCCACATCCAATCCCTGTCCAAATAATGCCGCCTTAGCCTCCGCAACTTTTCCAGAATACGCCCCTTTTTAACTAATGACACCACCAAGCTTCTAATTCACTCCCTGGTTATCTCTTGCCTCGACTACTGCAACTCTCTGCTCATTGGATTACCTTTACATACACTGTCCATAATGAATGCCGCTGCAAGACTCATCCACCTTACCAACCATTCAGTGTCCTCCACCCCTCTCTGCCAATCCCTCCACTGGCTTCCACTCACCCAACGAATAAAATTCAAAGTACTAACAATAATTTACAAAGCCATCTATAACTCTGCCCCCAGGTACATCACTAACCTAGTCCCAAAATACCAACCAAGCCGCTCTCTTCGGTCATCCCAAGACCTCCTGTTCTCTACCTCCCTTGTCACTTCCTCCCATGCTCGCCTCCAGGATTTCTCCAGAGCTTCTCCCATCCTCTGGAACTCCCTACCCCAATCTGTCCGACTGTCCCCTAATCTATCAATCTTTAGGCGATCCCTGAAAACCCTTCTCTTCGAAGAAGCTTATCCTGCTTCTAACTAACACTGTTTTACTTCCTCCATCAGCTCATCCCCCCACAGCTATTACCTTTTGTATCAATTGACCCTTCCTTTTTAGATTGTAATAATAATAAACCAACACTAAGTGGCACATAATTGTGAAGTGGAAGGAAAATGATAAATGGTTTTCAACATTTTTTACAAATAAATACCCGTATTTATCGGCGTATAACACGCACAGGCGTATAACACGCACATTCATTTTAAGAGGGAAGTTTCAGGAAAAAAACATAAATTATAAATAAGAAACTTTGAAGCAAAATAAGGGTCAGTGCCCATCTGCAGCCTCACCATTGCCATCAATGCTGCCTGATCAGTGCCCATCTGTGACTTCACAAGTGCCATCAATGCAGCCTCATCAATCCACATCAATGCAGCCTCACTGTTGCCATCAATGCAGCAGCCTCACCACTGCCATCAATGCAGCAGCCTTTACCATTGCCATCAGTGCAGTCTGATCGATGCCCATCTGCAGCCTAGAGGGGACAGGGAGGGGGGCAGGACGAGCGCCGACAGATTACATACAGTGAGAATTTCCTATGATAGACAGAACAGTGGTCCAATGGCGGCCCAGGAGATGGGACTTCCTGTTAAAGAGGCCGCCAAGTAAACAGGAGATTCTCACTGTATGTAACCTGACGGCGCTCGTCCCACCCCCCTCCCTGTCCCCTCCGAGGCAGCTAAAATTGAAGTATTGGCGTATAACACGCACACTCTATTTGCAGCCGATTTTCATGGTGAAAAAGTGAGTGTTATACGCCAATAAATACTGTATGTGAAAATGTGGCGTGTATTTGTATTCAGCCACTTAGAAGAAAAAAAGACTGGACAGGCACACTCTTATGCAATTTCTTTATTCACACCCTCCACCTGGAATAGAGGCTTTTTTTGGAGCAGCAGGGTAAGAGAAACTACCTTAGAGAGATGTACATGTACATTTGTATTCAGCCCCCTTTACTCTAATACCCCTAACTAAAATCTAGTGAAACCAGTTGCCTTCAGAAGTCAGCTAATTAGTAAATAGAGTCCACCTGTGTGTAATTTAATCTCAGTATACATACAACTGTTCTGTGAAGCCCGCAGAGGTTTGTTAGAGAACCTTAGTGAACAAGCAGCATCATGAAGAGCAAGGAAGACACCAGACACGTTGGGGATAAAGTTGTGGAGAAGTTTAAAGCAGGGTTAGGTTATAAAAAATACCAAGCTTTGAACATCTCACGGAGCACTGTTCAATCCATCATCTGAAAATGGAAAGAGTATGGCACAACTGCAAACCTACCAAGACATGGCCGTCCACCTAAACTGACAGGCTAGGCAAGAAGAGCATTAATCAGAGAAGCAGCCAAGAGGCCCATGGCAACTCTGGAGGAGCTGCAGAGATCCACAGCTCAGGTGGGAGAATCTGTCCACAGGACAACTATTAGTCATGCAATCCACAAATCTGGCCTTTATGGAAAAGTGGCAAGAAGAAAGCCATTGTTGAAAGAAAGCCATAAGAAGTTACATGTAGCCATGTGGGGAGCACAGCAAACATGTGGAAGAAGGTGCTCTGGTCAGATGAGAACAAAATTGAACTTTTTGGCCTTAAAGCAAATGTTATGTGTGGCAGAAAAACTAACACTGCACATCACTCTGAACACACCATCCCCACCGTGAAACATGGTGGTGGCAGCATCATGTTCAGGGGATGCTTTTCTTCATCAGGGACAGGGAAGCTGGTCAGAGTTGATGGGAAGATGGATGGAGCCAAATACAGGGCAATCTTAGAAGAAAACCTTTTAGAGTCTGCAAAAGACTTAAGACTAGGGTGGAGGTTCACCTTCCAGTAGGACATCGACCCTAAACATACAGCCAGAGCTACAATGCAAGGATTTTTTAGATCAAAGAATATTCATGTGTTAGAATGGCCCAGTCAAAGTCCAGACCTAAATCCAATTGAGAATCTGTGGCAGGACTTGAAAATTGCTGTTCACAGACACTTTCCATCCAATCTGACAGAGCTTGAGCTATTTTGCTCATGATGTGCAAAGCTGGTAGAGTCATCCCCAAATGACTTGCAGTTGTAATTGCAGCGAAAGGTGCTTCTACAAAGTATTGACTCAGGGGGGCTGAATACAAATGCACGCCACACTTTTCACATATTTATTTGTAAAAAAATGTGAAAAACATTTATCATTTTCTTTCCACTTCACAATTATGTGCCACTTTGTGTTGGTCTATCACATAAAATCCCAATAAACTACATTTACATTTTTGGTTGTAACATGACAAAATGTGGAAAATTTTAAGGGGTATGAATACTTTTTCAAGGCACTGTATACAGTGTATGATGAGTCACATGTACACACATAGACGAGGCATGGCAGAAAGGGTCCAAGTGCCCCATGGAGTCTCACACTTTTCTTGGCTTGCTTTTCAGAGGGTGATTGACAGGCAGCCAGAGGACACTATGCAAAAGTTTTAGGCAGGTGTAAAAAATACCGGAAAAGTAAGAATGCTTTCAGAAGTGTTAATAGCTTAATTTTATAAATACAATGGAAAGTACCGTAAATGAACAGAGGAAAACATCAAATCAATATTTGGTGTGACCATCCTTTGTCTTTCAAAACACCATCAATTCTTCTAAGTACACTTGCACACAGTTTTTGAAGGAACTCGACAGGTAGGTTGTTCCAATCATCCTGGAGAATTAATCACAGAACTTCTGTGGATATAGACTGCCTCAAATCCTTCTGTCTCTTCATGTAATCACAGACAGACTCCATGATGATGAGATCAGGGCTCCGTGGGGGCCAAATCATCACTTCCAGGATTCGTTGTTCTTCTTTACACTGAACGTAGTTCTTAAAGTGGTAGTAAATGCTGTTTTACCACTTATACCTACAGGTAAGCCTATAACAATGCTTACCTGTAGATACTGTGAATATCTTCTAAACTTGCAGTGTTCAGGAGATATTCAGAGTGCATGCAGCCGGTGATGACACCAGTTGCAAACTGAAAGTTTTTTTGGCCGGGAGGGTTTTCGGCCTACAGGTATAAAATATAAAATAAAATGAAGATGTAACAAAGCTGCACAGTTTTTTAATATCTACTGGGGCCCTTTGATTGCTAAGGCTATTTTCTGCAAAAAGGGAACCTAGTCTTTAAGGCTGAACACACACACAGACTTCTACACTGGCAGCACTGCATTGTATGCCCACCAGGCTACCCGTCTGAATGATGTCAGCAGTTCCTCCCCCTCTGCACTGCCTATTTTTCTCAGTATCAGCACATAGACAATCAACATGCAGCACACAGGTACTCTTTGTAGAGTACAGGGCTCACTGTGGGCTGCCTGGCACAGAAAGTGGGCATTTAAGGGGAGCAGTGAGAGATGCCTCAGTAGACGATTGACTACGCCCAGCCAGGGGTCTGGCTGCCAATATTTTATTACTGATAGTCAATCTCTGCCTAACATATCCCCAATTAAAACCAAGATTACACCACACTCATTACACAATCTCCTGGACTGACTCTGATCATGACCTTTGACCCTAACACTGACCTAGATCAAACTCTGGTCTAGCTTTATTTATTTTTTGTACACACATCTTTATTTACTTTTTCCTCTTCTATTACAATGTATCATGTAGTATCATTAGGGCTCATGCACAATGCATCTCCAAGCTGCTCCTACAGGCTTTGGAGCTTTTTGAGCTCTCATTTTTTTCTGTCTGGAAACTCCCCTCTATGTAAAGCTACTTTCACACTGAGGCGCTTTAAAGGCGTTTTAGCACTTAAAATAGTGCCTGCAAAGCGCCTGCAAAGCGCCTGTAAAGCGCCACTCCTGTCACTCCAGTGTGAAAGCCTGAGTGCTGGACGTTAAAAAAAGTACTGCAAGCAGCATCTTTGGGGTTCTTTAAGAGCGGTGTATATACCGCTCCTAAAGCACCCCTGCCCATTAAAATCAATGGGCAGCAAGGCCGAAGCACCTGCAAAGCACTTCCTCAGCGGAGCTACAACAGGGGCGCTATTAACCTCTTCATCGGCTGCTAGCGGGGGTTAAAAGCGGTGCTAAATCGACAGTAAAGCACTGCTAAAAATAGTGGCGCTTTGCCGCGACGCCCCCACCGACTCAGTGTGAAAGTGCCCTTAGGGCAGTATTGTCCATAACCCCATCAGGTACAGTGTTTTAGGAATTTTATGTGGCATTTTAATTTTTTTAAAATAACATTTAATATTTTGTTATATTTAAATAGATATGTGGGCATGTGCTAGGAGTACGCATGTGTGGTTTTGTTGAGAAGTGTTTTATTGCAGCTGTAAAGAGTATCCAGATAAATTTTGTTGTATGTATACAATGACAATAAAGTATATATATCTATATCTATCTATCTATGTTAGCCAATGTGTCCATGCACACTATGGCTGTTTCAGACATTTACAGGCATATGCTTTTATAGGCAGAAAAAACCCCTCCAAACTTGCGTTTTTGAGAGGAGCTTCCGAGCAGAAAAGATGCAAAAAAAGATAAGATGAGCTGGGGGGGTTGTGAAAAAAAAGCGCCTATGCTCGAAAAAGCTCAAAGGAGCTTGAAGAAGCTAAAAAAAACACATAAAAGAGCACAAAAAAAACTCAAGCTTCTTCAAGCTTTCAGATAAATAAAAGCTCTTTTTTTGTTTGCAGTATGCATGAGCCCTTAGTGTGAGACGCAGGGCTCTTGGTGAACTCCCATGAAAAACACTGGTACAAATATATTCAGCCTCACAAATAAAGACCCACCACCATAAGATCACATACAGTATCTCACAAAAGTGAGTACACCCCTCACATTTTTGTAAATATTTTTTTCTATCTTTTCATGTGACAACACTGAAGAAATGACACTTTGCTACAATGTAAAATAGTGAGTGTACAGCTTGTATAACAGTGCTGTCCCCTCAAAATAACTCAACACACAGCCATTAATGTCTAAACCGCTGGCAACAAAAACAAGTACACCCCTAAGGGAAAATGTCCAAATTGGGCCCAATTAGCAAATTTTCCCTCCCCGATGTCATGTGACTCGTTAGTGTTACCAGGTCTCAGGTGTGAATGGGGAGCAGGTGTGTTAAATTTGGTGTTATCGCTCTCACTCTCTCATACTGGTCACTAGAAGTTCAACATGGCACTTCATGGCAAAGAACTCTCTGAGGATCTGAAAAAAAGAATTGTTGCTCTACATAAAGATGGCCTAGGCTATAAGAAGATTGCCAAGACCCTGAAACTGAGCTGCAGCACGGTGGCCAAGACCATACAGTGGTTTAACAGGACACGTTCCACTCAGAACAGGCCTCGTCATGGTGGACCAAAGCAGTTGAGTGCACTGCTCAGCATCATATCCAGCGGTTGTCTTTGGGAAATAGACGTATGAGTGCTGCCAGCATTGCTGCAGAGGTTGAAGGGGTGGGGGGGGGGGGTCAGCCTGTCAGTGCTCAGACCATATGCTACACACTGCATCAAATTGGTCTGCATGGCTGTCGTCCCAGAAGGAAAACTCTTTTAAAGATGATGCACAAGAAAGCCTGCAACAGTTTGCTGAAGACAAACTAAGGACATGGATTACTGGAACCATGTCCTGTGGTCTGATGAGACCAAGATAAACTTATTTGGTTCAGATGGTGTCAAGCGCATGTGGTGGCAACCAGGTGAGGAGTACAAAGACAAGTGTGTCTTACCTACAGTCAAGCATGGTGGTTGGAATGTCATGGTCTGGGGCTGCATGAGTGCTGCCGACACTGGGGAGCTACAGTTCATTGAGGGAACCATGAATGCCAACATGTACTGTGACATACTGAAACACAGCATGATCCCCTCCCTTTGGAGACTTGGCCACAGGGCAGTATTCCAATATGATAATGACACCAAACACACCACCAGGACGACCACTGCCTTGCTAAAGAAGCTGAGGGTAAAAGTGATGGACTGGCCAAGCATGTCTCCAGACCTAAACCCTATTGAGCATCTGTGGGGCATCCTCAAACGGAAGGTGAAGGAGCGCAAGGTCTCTAACATCCACCAGCTCCGTGATGTCGTCGAAGAGGAGAAGAAGAGGCCTCCAGTGGCAACCTGTGAAGCTCTGGTGAACTCCATGCCCAAGAGGGTTAAGGCAGTGCTGGAAAATAATGGTGGCCACACAAAATATTGACACTTTGGGCCCAATTTGGACATTTTCACTTAGGGGTGTACTCACTTTTGTTGCCAGCGGTTTAGACATTAATGGCTGTGTGTTGAGTTATTTTGAGGGGACAGCAAATTTACACTGTTTTACAAGCTGTACACTCCCATTACATTGTAGCAAAGTGTCATTTCTTCAGTGTTGTCACATGAAAAGATATAATAAAATATTTACAAAAATGTG
The DNA here is from genome assembly GCF_042186555.1 of Aquarana catesbeiana. Classification (NCBI taxonomy): domain Eukaryota; kingdom Metazoa; phylum Chordata; class Amphibia; order Anura; family Ranidae; genus Aquarana; species Aquarana catesbeiana. The sequence goes on along the minus strand of NC_133325.1, from coordinate 695,285,716 downwards.
AGGGGTGTACTCACTTTTTTGAGATACTGTATATGTGTACAAGCAGTGGGAAGGGGATAACCTCTGTTCCTGACCTGGTTTCTCTTGCAGGTTAAAAGTTTATCATATATTTGCCTTCAAATTATACAGTTTAGAAGGAACCTGTTAAAAAATAGAAATATGGAAGCTAGCGCTGACTTTTTTTTTTTTTAAGGTCCATGTCCTTATCATACCATTAGTGAAGTCACTTACGTGGAACAAACATATACATATAAAGTGTGCTAACTCTCTACTGGCTGCATGTTTATATTGGGTCATTGACCGACTGAGGACTTGAGTAAGGAAAAAATGATGACTCCGGAACATGCAACTTCAAAACCAAGTCACTTTTGTCAATAGCAAATTACATATTTCTGCCTTAACAGGTTTTTGCATGTGTATCAAACTTCAAGTTTTTATTTCTTGGGCTGGGCAAAGGGAGGAGACCAGTTCTATGGGAGGAGAGGAATGTTTCCGGCACAAAAATGCATGCAAAGAAAAAATATGCAAGAATGCGTATGTTGCTCCTTTACAGGTACACCCAGGACCCCGCATTCACTATATCTGGTCTCCAACAGTACACAGAACATGGAAATGCAATTATTTTAGTAAATATAATATATAAATACATTTCTCATCAGCAGTATATAGCAGTCTTGTGACTTCCTTCAGTGTCTGGCTGAGCACTGGTTAAAGCTTGTAGGAGGAGTTTTCATTCTTATCTGACTGGCTTCAGGAGTCCTGACCCTCTGTCTGGACAGTGCTGATTGGCCCTGTGCTGATCACATGCACCCCCCCTCCTCCCCAAAAAAAAAACTTTTTAGCAATACACAATAAACTCAGCATGTGCAAAATGCCCCCAAGACTCTGTTCGATTAGCAGATTCATTGAGGACTGTAAAAGAAGGGGGTAAATCAGAGAAGACAGGATCAAAGAGCCTTTTTATACAATGTGGAGGATTAACCCATTAGGTTCTACAGTGAGTATAACACGCATGCTTTACTGCATATACAGACTGATTTTACTGTTGTGGGTTTAGTAACACTTTAAGCCAGCATCACCCTATAGCAGGGGTAGGCAGCCTCGGCACTTCAGCTGCAGTGAAACTACAAATCCCATCATGCCTCTGCCTCTAAGAGTCATGCCTATGATTGTCAGTCAGGGTCTTGCAATGTTACATAGTTACATATAGTTACATAGTAGGTGAGGTTAAAAAAAGATCAAGTCCAACCTATGTGTGTGATTATATATCAGTATTACATTGTATATCCCTGTATGTTGTGGTCGTTCAGGTGCTTATCTAATAGTTTTTTGAAACTATTGATGCTCCCCTCTGAAACCACCGCCTGTGGAAGGGAATTCCACATCCTTGCCACTCTTACAGTAAAGAACCCTCTACGTAGTTTAAGGTTAAACCTCTTTTCTTCCAATTTTAATGAGTGGCCACGAGTATTGCTAAACTACCTTCCGCAAAAAAGTTTTATCCCTATTGTGGGATCACCAGTACGGTATATAGATTATAAATCAACTCCAGAGATATCCACTCTCAAGCATCTCTTCTCCAGAGAGAATAAGTTCAGTGCTCGCAACCTTTCTTCATAACTAAGATCCTCCAGACCCTTTATTAGCTTTGTTACCCTTCTTTGTACTTGCTCCATTTCCAGTACATCCTTCCTGAGGACTGGTGCCCAGAACTGGACACCATACTCCAGGTGCAGCCGGACCAGTGGGATAATTATCATTTTATCTCTGGAGTTGATCCCCTTTTTAATGCATGCCAATATTCTGTTTGCTTTGTTAGCAGCAGCTTGGCATTGCATGCCATTGCTGAGCCTATCATCTACTAGGACCCCCAGGTCCTTTTCCATCCTAGATGTCTCATGGAACTTGTAGTTTCACCACAGCTGGAGGGCCGAGGTTGCCTACTCCTGCCCTATAGCATGGGTAAGAACCTGTGTATAATTTGTTTACACTGAAAAAAACTCCATACTATAATGGGTCACAAAAGATTCCAACTGAGACAAACACAACTCTTGTATCCCCTCTTACTCCTGGTACCACAATATTTAAAAAGATTACCCAACAATGTTATTAGCCAACTGATATGCTTTTTTTTTATAGAGAACCAATCATAGCCCGTTCAAGAAATCTTGATGTAAAATAAAAAATAAAAATAAAATTTCTATAGTCATTGCAAACTCCGAAGACGTAGCACTCTTCCCTTCACCATATAGAAACATTGAAGTGCCACATCTTTGGAGACAGTAACCCCCATCAAACAGAAAATAATTTTTTGTCCACAAATAACTCACCCCCAGGATTAAATTGTATCAGTACACTCAAGATGATGCCCACAGCCCTAGACTACAGAGAATACAAAAGTATAAAAATGTACTGTCACAGGTTAACCGGCTACTGTTAACATTGCATCTCCTGTGTAATTTTTTAGTTTCCCAGAATTTAAGTTTAAATGAAGTCTCATCTAGGACTGTCAGACCCAATCACTGTAGTCCAATCCTTCCTGAAATTACCATGCAGTATTTAACTTAAAATAAGGGACTTTTTTTATTCTAACGCCCTGTACACACGGTCGGACATTGATCGGACATTCCGACAACAAAGTCCATGGATTTTTTCCAACAGATGTTGGCTCAAACTTGTCTTGCCTACACACGGTCACACAAAGTTGTCGGAAAATCCAATAGTTCTGAACGCGGTGACGTAAAACACGTACGTCGGGACTATAAACGGGGCAGTAGCCAATAGCTTTCGTCTATTAATTTATTCTGAGCATGCGTGGCACTTTGTGCGTCGGATTTGTGTACACACGATCGGAATTTCCGACAACGGATTTTGTTGTCGGAAAATTTTATAGCAAGCTCTCAAACTTTGTGTGTCGGAAATTCCGATGGAAAATGTGTGATGGAGCCTACACACGGTCGGAATTTCCGACAACAAGGTCCTATCACACATTTTCCATCGGAAAATCCGACCGTGTGTACAGGGCATGCGTTTCTGTTTCAATAATTTTTAATCGAGTTTAACCTTTTAGGTAGCCAATGTGCAATAGTTACACCCACATAGGGGCTAGCATTGACGGTTATCACACAAGTTAGCCAAAAAAAAAAAAAACATAACATGTAAACATAAAGGAAAAAATGAGAAAATAGGGACATTTTTTAATCATGAAGCCTCTGAGCATCCTCTTTTATTTTAAATATTCAGTAAATGAAGTTATATCCCACCATTAACACATCTCCTTACTATGTAAACGTTTCCAGAAAAAAAATCTGCAAATCTTCTTCTTATCCAAACATTTAGCTTCAAATTATTATTGGCTTTTGGAAATCCTATTATTGGCTCTGTCCACAGTTCTAAGTGATCTAATGGTCTGAGGCTGGGACTGTGCCATAATTTCAAAGTAAAATCGCTTTAGGACAAATTCATATAAAAGTGTACTTTCAAAAAAAAAACTTTTGCAAGTATCAGCACAGAATAAGTTTAGGAAGAGTGCAGCTCAGTGGGATTTCTCTATAAATTGTCTGACACTGCTGCTGATACTGAGCTACAACTGCATGGCATACAGTCAAAAAATGTGTACAAAGTCTAGCAACCAATCCTCTGTAGTGGTCATGCGGGGCTATTGCTATATACATAATTCTTGGAATTCATAAAGACTGGTGCAGACAGATTTTGTGAATGTGTCCCAAATGCGTTCTAAAAGTGGCGCATTTACGTGTTGCAGTCAGCTGATTGCAGCTGAGAAAACTTCATTGGTCTGTGTTTAGAGTGTGTTCGGGGAGCAAGCGATGCGCTCACACTCTACAATGATTTGCCCCTGAGGGCTCCTGTGCTTTTTTTCATTGGCGCAGTCCGGAGGACGGTGGGTGGTGCTTTTTGCGTCACTTCGGCGTCACTTCCGGTTTCCCACCACTCACTGTGCTGTGGACTGTGGTGGAATGAGCAAGGCCTGAGCGGCGTCCCTGCCCCCTCTGTGATTCCTCCTTCAGTAAGCTAGCTAAGCAGAAGTGTGGGTGCTGTGGGCCTAAGACAAATATATTTACTGACAGCCACTGTCACCTTTCCGTCCATCTCCTGTCTCAAAATATTGAGCACCAGCCGCCACTGTACCTGTCTAAAATTTGTACTTGAATTTAGCGCATCCTGCATTACTTTAAAAACGCATGGGATACACTTTTGCAAAATTTCTCTGTACGCCATAAGAAAGTTGGTCCTAATTAGTTCTACTTTTGTAAGATGCCAACTATCGGTATTTTGTTTTATTTTGAAATCGGATCAGGTATTGTGGCACAATGTACAAGTGGAGTAAATTAGATCCACTCGAATTAGGCGCACAAGACACTGTCAGAACCAAAACCGTTGCAGATGTTTTTTGAATATTTAACCGCTTGCCGACCAGCTGCCATCATTATATGGCTCTCCGGCGCTCGTGGCCGCTGCATGCTGCGGTAGCGTGCCTGCGTGGCGGGTGGACTCGATGTCCGCCAGCAACGCACGATCGCCTATTACAGAGGCAGGACAGGGGACTGCCTTTGTAAACAAGGCGATTCCCCGTTCTGACAGGTGACATGTGGTAATGTTGTTTGTGTTAAAGCAATGGAACTATGGAAGGCGGATGTAGGCTCTATGGTAGAGGACATATGTGAAACTTCTCTGGAAACAATGTGTTCCTACCCTTTGATGCCGGGTTCACACATACTGCAGGCGCGGCTCACAGCATGGGGTCTGGTGCGTCCCTTTTCACGGATTTTTCCCTGAATTCGCACCTGAATCGGAACCAAAGACGCACATCACTTTTTGAAAGGGGAACCGGGCTGCCCCGGAGCTGTGTGAATCGGCCCCATTAAGAGCTGGTCACACTCTGCTGTCATGCGAATTGGATGCAGTGAAATCTGCATCCTATTCACATATATGTGAACCCAGCCTAAATTTCTCTCAGAGACTCTATCAATTATATATATATGTATAGTGTTACGCATCCACTACACTCTCATTAAACTCCATAAAATGGGCATATTGCGAGGCAGGATATGCAGGAAATGCCGCAGAGACCATGGTCACCTCATTCATATGCTGTGGCACTGCCCTAAGCTCCACAGATATTGGGCCACGGTTGTAGATACCATTAACAGAGCTTTTCAGACTGCAGTTAAATTGGAACTGAAACAATGTCTATTAGGTATATTGGATGATACTCAGATGCAAATCCAATACCAGAGAACCAGTGTCTAGAGAGCCATTCCAGGCCTGTAAGTTAATCATACTGAGCTGGAAATCCGAGACTCCTCCAACTTCTCAGGATTGGGTTAGACATGTGGGGACCACCCTTCACTAACAGTGACTTATCTATTAACATAATGAATGCCCAGATCCTTTTTTTCTTTTTGTAGCACCCTGGAGTTAAGGCAGGGTTGCTCCTCACAAATTTACCTGCCAGGAATAACTATCCTGGTCAATTGTTAGAGATCTATTGATTTCTCCTTAAGTTTGGCCTCGTTGCACTTTTCTCTTCTACCACTAGGTGGCTGGGTACTTGGTGGTACTAGATATGAGAAGGGCAACACAAGGTCAGGTTATGGGTATATAGGGTATCTCAGCCAATGGGCAGAGGTTTTCTTGAATTCCTTGGCCTGCTGGGAGAGCCTATATATTCGGGTGGAGTCAGGTGATCTAGGTTCTGTGCCACCTGGACGGCTGTCTGGGTGGACGTGTGTTGTATTGCCCTGGCTGCTAGGCTGGAGATTGGGCCTATCCCAGGCACATCTGGCTACTAGGCTGTCTGAGGGCCTATACAGAAGCAAGAGAGCAGTGCAGGGTTGGGACTGCGGCTTGCAGTCCAACCAAAAGTGACGGTTCTGCTGGCCGGAGAACCTGTCGTGGTCAGAGGTAGAGGAGAAGCTGCTGCCAGTAAGGGACTATCCGCCTAATTACCAGGGACCACAGTGAGTAACTGAAGCAAGTACTGGAGCAGCATTCTCACCAACCGGGGACGGTGAAGAATCAGGAAACTTCAGTGGGTATCAAGCCAGGGACCCAGCAAGCAGAGGTGATGCTTGCAGAGCAGCCTTGTGTGTCAAGCCAGGGACCGAGCAGACCAGCGGGGGTGAAGCTTGAGAAGTATCTTGAGTGCCAAGTTAGGGACAGAGAAGAGGGGATGACACTTGAAGAAGATACTACCGTGAAGATTGGAGGAGCTCAAGGGATTCAGTGGCAGTGAATAAGTGGGTCTAGTGAAAGATAGGGAGCTCAGTGGGCTGAAGAACTACAAGGTGTGATTGTAATGCAATAGAAAGGAACTGTTAAAGTGGTTGTAAACCCACTTTTTGGACTTCTACCTATAGGTAAGCCTAGAATAATAAACTAAGTGCCGTTTCTTCCCTAGCCTGTGCCGTTAAACGCGGCTCCCATGCGCATGCGCGGGAGTGACATCACGAGCCAATGGAGAATCACAGAGCCGGAGTCCGTGGCCGGGAAGGAAGAGGGGTCAGAAGATGGATGCTGCCTACACAGGGGACATTGCTGGATTCTTTTGCAGGTAAGTGACACATAATAGGCTAGTATGCAATGCATACTAGCCCATTATGCTTTTCATTTGCAGGCTTTGCAGCGAGCAAAAGAGCAAGTAAAACCCATCAGGGTTTACTTTCTCTTTAAGCTTTGTGTTAGGAACTCATAAGACTGTTGCCATAGGAGACAGCATTCCTGCACATGCAGATGTGGTGTCTTGCTGGATGCCTTTCCATGCATGGTTGTCCTCCTATTGAAGTCTCGGAGTCTGCCAATTGAACTTGCAACTACCTAAGGATGTCCTGGCCCTAACCCTCTCTCCCCCTAAAGTTTGTTAAGAGAAATAAACTCTCTTTTGCATTCAAGAAGTGTCTGGCACCCAATGACTTTAATCATCTTGCACCCACCATGCCTCACAACCCACTACATACAGAAGGATGTCAGCTATCTCTGGCCCTGGAGGTTCTCATTAGACCGAAGGAGGCCTGGGACCTTGCTACATAAACTAACTTCTCCTGTCACTGTTTCTTTAATTGCAGTATCATACTAAATCAACATTAGCGACAGCATTGCTGTAACACTACTTCGATACCTGTATCTGCATTCTTGAATTGTACTTAATTCTGTCTATGACTTTTGTAGCGCTGGTAGATTTTTCAATCTACTGCTTATAGGTAAATTTAGTGGGTTACTTGTTCATACATAGTCAGATTTAGCCTCTGTTCCAGTTTGGCTGAGTTGCATGTAGTTTCACACTGTGCCTGTGGGTGTCATTGTCACTATGGGTCGGTGTTGGAAAGGCAACACGTTGAAGTGTATGAGTGCTCCTCTGTCCCGGAGATAACTCGGTGGAGGTGGTCCTCCGAGTTGCATTCTGGGAGAGGGTATTTATGGGACAGACGCCATGTTCTAGGGGTTCTTTCATTCCACCTGCTGGCCCTCCTGGCCGACAGGTATGTGTTAGGAGTACTACCACGTGGTCCTCCGTCCGGGAGGCCCACGTTGCTGCAGCGTGTGGGTGGGCCCAGAAGCCTGTCTGGGGCCTACCACAGCGGCAGAGGAATGGTCCTGGCCTGTCTGTCCTATGGGAAGAAGCTGGTCAACTGAGAAGATCCCAGGGGAGGACCCGTCGTGGAAGGATCATGCTGGTCTGGAGAGGGGCCTGGTGACTCAGTTGGAAGACGTATCCTAAAGTTATCCTACCGCATAGTACTGCCGGGTCGGCTTAAAGGTTCTAGTGCTGTGTTTGCTATTCATCGTAAACCATTACATCCTGTGGCAAACGATCGTACAGGTTTCTATTCCATTCAAGTCTGTGGCAGAGACATTTTGTTCGTGCTGCATACTGGCTGCTAGGTTAGTGAGAGAAACCTATCCAGGTGGGCAAAGATTCAGCTCTAAGAGGAAAGTACATTCCTCTACAAGATTCCAATTTCTAATACTACACTAAGAAAAGGTATTTGAACTTCCCTGCAACTCTCCTTCTACCTATTTCCTGCTACTTCCTTCAGTTACGTTTATTAAAGCATTGGAAAAGATACTCAAGTGTCCGGTGCCTACATTGTCTGGTATTAAACTCAACGGGACCTTAGACCTGGTTCTGGTGAAATTGAGGTAACGAAGGTGACGGTAACAGCCCGCTATAAACCAGCGGCTGCACCGAGAGTTATTGCTACACTTTTTTTTAGGATAATGTTATATGTTGTGGTATATATGACTGTCCTTGGCTATTTGTCTTTACTGAAACGATTTAAATACGTTTATGAAAATTTTTTTCTGACAAAGAAAAAAAAATGCTGTTTGCCTTTAGGCACTTTACATTAACAAGAGCAATTAATACCAGAAAAGTGCAGCTTTATTGAATTCCCTCCAATATATGCACAATGTGCTCACACCTTCCAGAGGTAATATGTCCTTTCAAAGAGTCTTTTTCCAATGTCAGTAGGCTACTCAATGGGAGATCCCTTCAAAAATTTCCTGGGACTGCTGCTGCTTTAGATGATAGTGAGCAGCAAAAGCATAACATGCAATAGAAATATTCAAATGGTGTGTATAGGCTGGCAAACCAACCCCCTCTAGTGATCATTTAGCGTTAGTGCTGTTTAAACAATACAAATGCAAGACATGTGCTGACAACTCGCAGAAGTATCGGGGAATATTTACTAAAACTGGTGCACACAGAATCTGGTGCAGCTGTGCATAGTAATCAATAGCAGCTCAACTTTAATTTAACCATGTCCCATTAAGCTCCTCCCGCTCATAGCACAATTTAGCCACACCCACAACTCTTTCTTTTTTACATCAATTTATTTTTGTGTCTATGTTGGGGGGGGGGGGGGGGGGTATGTATTAAAAAAACGATCGGCCTTGGGTAAAAGATATACAAGGTATGCCACTGGTTACACCATGTCTGGATGTTGATGGCCCTGATGAAGGAAGTGATTTCCTTTAGCTTCTGTCCTGCAGGGGTGTGCAGATCCTGATATTCAATATTCATGGCAAGCAATGCTTTATACACTTCTACCAATAGTCCTGTCAGCATGCTTACATAGTACAGTTAAGGTTACTCAGTGGGGTTGATTGACTAAAACTGAAGAGAGCCAAATCTGGTGCAGATCTACATAGAAACCAATCAACTTCCAGTTTTTTTAGTCAAAACCTAATTGTACCAGCTGAAGTTAGAAGCTGATTGGTTACCATGCACAGCTGCCCCAGATTTTGCACTCTCCAGTTTTATCAAATCAACCCCAGTGTGTTTATGCGCATGTAAATCACATATAAAATGCATGTTCAAAATTCATTTTCCAGTCTCCCACAAAAAAATTAATGAAACATGAAAACGCATCAAAAGCATGTGTAAAAATTTGCACAAAAAAATCTGAATGAATTATCGGCACACTGCTATACACCCTTTCTAACAAGCTTTGCACAAAAACAGGGATTTTTTGTTCACATACATTGCAATATATCTTTAAGCCAACCAACTACATCAAAGTAATCCCTCTCTGGCCCGTCCCTACTCTGCTCTGCAAAATGCAAATGCGCCAGTGGATATAGTGCCAATATGGGGCATATAGACACAACTTGTAGGACGGATACAAGGTTCAGGTCTGGTCACTGAACTGCACTACCATTGAAATATGATATACTTGTGCTCAAATCCCAATAGCTTATACATATATTTAAACCATTAGGTGCTAAAGGGATGTAACCACATGTTAACACTAAAAATTCTAGATGACCCCTCTGCACACTGCTATACACCCTTTCTAACAAACTTTGCACAAAAACAGGGATTTTTTGTTCGCATACATTGCAATATATGTTTAAGCTGGCCAACTGCGTCAAAGTAATCCCTCTCTGGCCAGTTCCCACTCTGCTCTGCAAAATGTAAATGCTCCAGTGGATATAGGGCGTGCTACAAAGCACGCTACAAAAACACACTGAAAAAAAGCATGATTATGCAGCAGAATTAATGTGAACCTAGGCTTAGTGCAGCCCAGTCCTGTGGTGATCATGGGCAATATTAAGAAGCATAGGAAAAAGCAGGCAAAAGTAGGAGGCTGGAGTTAGTAGGATCATAAAACCGTAATCTTGGACAAAGTGGGAAGGGTCTCCTGAAACGCGTAGCGGCCTGCCCATTCCCTGCATTACAGCCAGAATCTGACAGGCCAAAATCTTCTTCAAGCTCCCACCTCTATGTCTAAGCCCTGGTGGGTGGGCTGAAACACGTCAGGGACATGGTTTGTAGAGAAGCATAGGCTGAGGCTGCTCTTTATCTTCATCTCACATGGGCTGGCTGGGAGTGTGGCGTCCATCTTACTCTATCGCGTGAGCTGTCTTGGATAAATACTGCACCCTATCTCCTAGGATTAAAAGGAAGAATCCTCCCTCTGGCTTGAGCGGCGCTCCAAGTTTAGTATCTAGGTCACAGATGGCTCTCTTTACTGTGCAGCTGTAGACGCCGTTGGCTTTACCTGCTTTGTCCCATTCATTTTGCCGTAATCCACCATTAGGCTGCTGCATGATCGGCTCCTACACCTACTGCCAATGTGGGTAATGTTGCCTGCTGTCCTTTCTTGGATATTAAGTTGAACACCACAAATCTGATATGTAACTGTGCTGTTTTTAATAAAATTATGATCCTACTTACTCCAGCGTCCTACTTAGGCTTTTTCCTATACGTTGTGTGGAGATTCATCCCAGGTCTGTCCTCAAAAGCAGCAGGAATTTTTTCTGGATCAGCCTTTCCCGTCTCCCTTTGGACTTTTGATATAAGGACTTAGGGACATTTGAGGAGCGCTGAGTAAGCAGTGCATACTACGGGTCCACATTTTTTGCGTACTGCTTCCCAATGTTAAGAAACAGCTAGCCTAAAGTGTGCAATCTCTACTCAGACTGGCTGCAAAATGTTATTGTGGAGATCATGTATAGAGATAGTCTCTGTGATGTTACCAAGGCGAAGGCAGAGATCATCTGGGCTGGACAGCTTAAGTAGGCAGGACTGATGAGCAGGATATCAACAGGTCAGTCAGTGTGGAGAGATAGGAGCTGGAAATTAGCCGACAGTTGAGTGGCCAGCTCAGAGAAGGCAGGGCTGAGCCCAGCCCTGTCAGTACCCCCCTCCTTAATGACCCCTCCCCCTTCAGAGGCTTGAGGGGAAAACATCTATGGGAATCACAGAGGAGGAAAAGGGCATGTACGTTCAAGGACAAAACCCAAGAGCGTTCCTCCGGACTGTACCCTTTCCAATGCACCAGGTACTGTATGCGCCCATGAAACCACGGGAGTCAACAATGGATTGAACTTCACACTCCTCATGGTTCTCAACCTGTACAGGGTGAGGACGTGGCACCGAGGTGGTAAAGTGGTTGAAGACCAAAAGTTTTAATAAGGAGACATAAAATACATTTGAGATACGCATATTAGAATTAAGGTCTAAAGCGTACTGGGTTAATCCACTGGGTTAATCCTGCGAAGAATACGGAAAGGCCCAATAAACCGAGGTGCGAGCTTCAAAGCGGGAACATGAAGTCGGAGGTTGTGAGATAACAGCCAGACCCTGTCCCCAACCTGGTAGGAATGCACAGGCAGGCGTCTGCGGTCAGCATGGAGTCTGTACCTATCATTAGCATGTGGCAAAGCCTCCTGGACTTGTGCCCAAGTGGAACGAAGACCACGGAGATGCTCCTCTAAAGCAGGAATACTCTGCGGAACAAATGAGTCAGGCAACATGGAAGGTTGGAAATCATAGTTCGCCATAAACGGGGACAATTGAGAAACAGAATTCAAGGCACTATTTTGAGCAAACTCCGCCCACGGTAAGAGATCTGACCAGTTATTATGATGGTCAAAAATATAGCAACGTAGGAATTGCCAGTTACTAATTAGCTCGTTCTGCAGCCCCATTAGACTGCGGGTGATACGCAGAGGAGAAAACAAGAGTTCCTAACTGTGCACAAAAGGCTCGCCAGAACCGGGACACAAACTGACTACCCCTGCCCGAGACAATCCCCTTGGGTAGCCCATGTAAGCGAAAGATCTCCCAAGCAAAAATGGAAGCCAGTTCCTTAGAAGTGGGCAACTTCTTAAGTGGAATACAATGAGATATTTTCGAGAACTGGTCAGCCACCATAAGGATAACTGTGTTGCCCTGGGAGTTGGGCAACTCCACAATGAAATCCATAGACAGGTGGGTCCAGGGCCTCTCTCCATTCGGTATGGGTTGTAGGAGGCCCAGTGGAAGGTGTCAAGGAGTCTTATTCTGAGCACACACAGAACAGGCAGCTACAAAGGCGATTACATCAGCAGGTAGACTAGGCCACCAGAATTGTTGTGAAATGGCCCAAAAGAGTTGATTCTTTCCAGGGTGGCCAGCAGCCTTGGGAAAATGGTAAGTCTGGAGCACGGCAGTACGGAGACTCTCTGGGACAAAGCAGCGGTCACAAGGTTTCTCAGGAGGAGCATGGACCTGAGCAGCAAGAATTTTGTCACCCAAAGTGAGACTGATGCGAACCGTAGCCAGAATACGATCAGTAGGAATGACAGGAAACGGAACTGACTCCATCTTGTAAGTGGAGGAAAATTGTTGTGACAAAGCGTCAACGTTTACTTTCTTAGTACCGGATAAGAATGAGACAAAGTATTTGAAACTTAAGAAAAGAGCCAATCGCGCCCTTCTGGGAGAGAGGCGTCTAGCCTCGGACAGATGATCTGTCTCTACTCCCCTGACAGAACCGGGATTTGTGTGTTTACACACACACATCCTCGTTCTCGTTCTGTAACGAGCAATCGCGGGTGCCCGGCAGTCATCGCGCCCTCCAGGCACTCGCAACCGGCTCCGGGGACATGCTTTGGGTGCGCGTGCCACCAGAGGCGTCTTAAAGAACCGACGTGCAGCTACGACGGCTCACACAGGGGAGCCAACCTGCTGCAGTATAAATGCAGCGGCTGGTCCAGAAGCGGTTAAAAGAGAGACTTTCTCTGAGTCTGGAGTCAATGAGGATGGCAAACGTGATCAATTTCTCCAGCTCGTGGGTATATCTAGGGCTGCTATCTCATCCTTGATGGTATCCGAGAGACCATGAGAAAAAGCAGCCACGAGGGCCTCATTATTCCAATCAACCTCTGCTGCCAGAGTACGGAATTCAGTGGCGTAGTCGGCAACAGCTCTTGTACTCTGTTTGATGGACATGAGGCACTTCGCAGCAGAGGCGGAGTGTGCGGAAACGTCAAATACCCTTTTAGAAGAAGCCACAAACTCTGGGTAACTCAAGACAACAGGTTTTTGCATCTCCCATAGAGGGTTTGCTCAGGAAGTGCCTGGGGCAGCATCTCAAAGTATATCTCAACTTGGGTGAGAAACCCTCTGCATTGGACTGGATCGCCCCCGAATCGCTGGGGAAGCGGAGCGAAACCAGACATACCTCTTATAGAGGTAATACTCGAGGTGTGTGCCTGCACAAAGACTGGAGCAGCAGCAGGGACGGCCTGCAACACAGGTTGTACCGGAGCAGCCACAGTGGGAGATTCCAGGTGAGCCGTGCGACTCAGGAGCCTTTGTAATGCCATGGCAAACTGATCAGTGAAAAATATTACCAACAAGTGGATTGACTGCATCTTCTGAATTCGTGGTCTTCGTCTACTGTCAAAAACCATGAATCAGATCGAGACAGAAGTACGGTTAAATCACACTTGTTTAATAATAAAAGTAAATAGAACAAACATAGTCAAAACATAGCCAAGGTTCGGTAACCGAAACGGATAGTCAGACAAACCAGAAAGTTAGGGATCAGTGTAGTGGAACAGCAAGCAGGATCTGAAGCCAGAAGGAATATCAGCCAAGCAAGTCTTTAACAGGAACGCAGGAGATAGTCTCTCTGATGTTGACCAAGGTGAAGGCAGAGATCATCTGGGCTGGACGGCTTAAGTAGTCAGGACTGACGAGCAGGAAATCAACAACAGGTGAGTCACTGTGGAGAGATAGGTGCTGGCAATTAGCCGACAGCTGAGCGGCCAGCTCAGAGAAGGAAGGGCTGACCCCGGCCCTGACACTGATGGGATGAGGTTTTCCCCTGTAGAAATTCCCTCCATCTGTGCTGCCCTGGGCCCCTACCTTGGCTGCTACACTGCACACAAATGGCTGGGGAGCTGCCCCCTGCCCTGCCTCTACATGCTGCTCACTGACTGACCTGCCACTACATACTGCTCACTGACTGTCTTGTCACTACATACTGCTCACAAACTTCCCTGACACAACATACTGCTCACCGACTGCCCTGACACTACATACTGCTCACTGACTGCCCTATCACTACATACTGCTCACCAACTGCCCTGCCAGTACATAATGCTCACTGACTGCCCTATCACTACATACTGATCACTAACTGCCCTACCGCTACATAATGCTCATTGACTGCTGTGCAGCTACATACTGCTCACCAACTGTCCTGCCACTATATACTGCTCACTGACTGCCCTTTCACTACATGCTGCTCACTGACTGCCCTGCCACTACATACTGCTCAGTCAGTGCTCAGTCATACTGCTCACTAGGGCAGTCAGTGGGCAGTATGTAGTGGCAGGGAAGTTAGTAAGTCGGTTCTCCTTCACTCTGTTCCTATGTCTCTATTCCCCTTTCTCCTTCCATTCACCCTTTACCCTACCCATTCCACTTCTTCCCTCATCCTCCCTTTTTCTTCCTCCCTCTGTCCCAATGCATCAGTGATAGATCAGTGTATCAGTGTTTTCAGCCGGCATTGCTGAACAAAGTGAAAGCAATCCAAGGGGCTAAATAGCCGATTGATTGCTTTTATGTGCAGCGGAAAGGAGACCCCCCTTCTGCCGCCTTCCCAGGTTCTCCCAACGAGGAGACTGGAACTGAAGCTGGCAGTTCAGATGGCTTACTAGAGGGATGACCAAGGACTGTAACTTCCCTGATCATCTCTATGATCTAAGAAACTGGAAGTGATGAGTCACTTCCCGTTTTGGTCTAATGTAAACAGGCAGTTACGGGCCTGTGAAAGCACCTTATCAAACTGATCTGATCTGGTCTCAGAAGAGAGAAACTGTCAATGCCCATGCTATCACCAGGGATATTGTTCAAGGGACTGCAATGCAGTGACATGCAGTAACATTCAGTGAGCTCTGAAAAAAGGCAGCATTTTTCCACACTGCACTGCAAAGCACATGAGTGTCCCATCAGTGCGGCATTAGGATCCTAAAGGGAAATAATTGACATTTTTTTAAAATGTTAATTAAAAAAAAATGAGCTTATCCAAAACAGTAATTTAAAAATCCTTTCACCATAAACAACATCCTTTATTCAGCAATAGTAACAGAAAGCTGTTTTGGGGGAAAAGGCTGACAGACTTTTGATACCTACCCTCTCAGGCTGAGGGATCGTTGCTTGGCATAAGGACAAACCCTTCTTTCCTGCATTTACATTGTGATGCAAGCAGAGTGTAAGAGGTGGGAGCAGGGTAATCTGGTAGTTCCTACTCCCTCTTCCAAATCCTCTAGGCCAGGGGTAGGCAACCTTTCAAAGGTTGAGATCTACCTAGACAACATGGAGGAAAGCCAAGGTCCTTGGGAGAAAGGGGAAGGGGGTACTAGGTGGCGCCCTTTAATTGTTTATGTGCAGTGGCCGGGTGGGAGCTTCCCCGTTCTGACTGGACGTACCTGTCCAAAAAAAGAAGTATAGTGTTCCAAAAAAACAAGAGATGTTTTTTGACAAGTACTTTAATAAATATGAAGAATGTCCTCCGTCATAACTCCGGTTCCGCCACCGATGTCTTCTTCCTCCGTTCTTCTCCCTGATGTTTTCTCCCTCTTCTGATGTCTTCCTTCCTCCGGTCTTCTCACTCCGCTGATGTCTTCTCCCTCCGGTGATGTCTTCTGCCACAATAAAATGGTCCTCCTCCAACTCTGGCTCCCGACCTTGTGTTTGCTCTGTTGTCTTCCACTTATTATATAGCTATGGGGCATGGCCATCTGGTGACATCACCTGGAGACCCCACCCCCTTGTGATGTCACTGACCCATGGCCCCTTTTCTTGGCGTGGGGTTCCCCCCAAAATCAACATTTAAAAAAAAAAAAATTGACATGCGGTTGCCCTTTAAGAACCATACTAGACTCAAAGGGCCTGGTATGTATCTAAGGGGGACCCCATTTTCATTAATAAATCTGGCATGAGATTTCCTCCATACCAAAAGCTAAGGAATTGTTTTTATTGGTCAAAGGACAAGTCTGTATGTATCCCGTTCATTAAAGTCGCATGGAAGTCAGACATGAAGTGGCAGGGCAAAGTTGGATCGTAAGTCCTGCGACTTCCCTGACGGTAGCAATGTGAACATAGCCTGTAGACTCTATAACTTTCACACAGACTAAATAATATCTATTAATTTGGGTTATTTTTACCAAAATAAATGTAGCAGTATAAATTTTGGTCAAAATATATGAAGAAAAGTTACCTATTTGCGAAATTTAAAACAAATTTAAAAAAATTAAAAAAAAAACCCAAGTGGTGATTAAATACCACCAAAAGAAAGCTCTATTTGTCTCAAAAAAATGATAAAAATGTCATAAGGGTACAGTGTTGCATGACAGAGTAATTATCATTCAAAGTGCGGCAGTAGGGATGAGCACCCCCCGGTTCGGTTTGCGGCAGAACATGCGAACATGCGAACGTGAAAAATCTAAAGTGCTAATTTTAAAGGCTAATATGCAAGTTATTGTGATAAAAAGTGTTTGGGGACCTGGGTCCTGCCCCAGGGGACATGTATAAATGCAAAAAAAAGTTTTAAAAAACGGACGTTTTTTCGGGAGCAGTGATTTTAATAATGCCTAAAGTGAAACAATAAAAGTGAAATATTCCTTTAAATATCATGCCTGGGGGGTGACTCTAGTATGCCTGTAAAGTGGCGCATTTTTCCCGTGTTTAGAACAGTCCCTGCACAAACTGACATTTCTAAAGAATAAAAGACATTTAAAACTGCTTGCGGCTGTAATGTAATGTTGCCCCCCCCCCAGCCCATTACCAGGCCCCTTGGGTCTGGTATGGATATTAAGGGGGAACCCTGAACCCAAATTTTAAAAAAATAGGCGTGGGGCCTCCAGGCCCTATATACTCTGAACAGCAGCAGTATACAGGCGGCCCCCGGATTACAAACAAGATAGGGACTGTAGGTTTGTATATAAGTTGAATCTGTTTGTAATTTGGAAAAGGTACATTTTGTAAGTGTAGCTTCAGCCAAAAAATCTATTTTTAAGCTTTTTGGATAACATAGGGAAGGCTTATCATCACCCCTGTAACATTTGTTTTGCTGTCTGTACCCCTCTTCAGAAGATTTCACCTCACTTTCTGTCCCAATGACAACTGGATTTAGAAAATTTTGGGTTATTAGGGAAACAAGGATTGGTGATAAAGCATCTGTGGAGACACCTTTTCCCCATATGAACTCTTACAGGAGAGAATTTTGCTTCCTAGGGGTAGATTTCCTCTCACTTCCTGTTGTCTCCCTCCGTTTCTAAGTAGGAGTCGTTTGTAAGTCGGATGTTTGAAAATAGAGGACCGCCTGTATATACTATACGGCCTGCCCTATGCACTCTGCGGAAAATTGAGCCTTAGGTGTTGGTGGTACCAGAACACTGTAAGCCCTCACAGTTACTCTTGGTGGGCGCTGGAATGGGCCCTGCTGTGAAATATTATATCAAGAATTGTAATTACGCGCCCCTGTTAAACAGGGGCATAAAAATTGGGCCTTAGGCGGTGGTGGTGGTGGCACAACACTGTAAAGCCTCACAGATACTTTTGTTGAGCGCAGGAACAGGCCCTGCTGTGAAATATTAGATCAAAAATTGTAATTACACGCCCCTGTTAAACAGGGGCAGAAAAATTGGGCCTTAGGCAGTGGTGGTGGTGCCCTGAACCGAAAATATTCCTAGATGCTATCATCATGAAGATTGAGGAGGAATAGGATGGTCACTCAGCATAATAGGATAGTCACTCAGCATATGCAGTCCTCAAGGGATCCCACATACATAGAAAAATCAATCGGTTACATCAGCATCAGGTGCTTGGTAGCTGGTGATCCAAGACTGATTCATTTTTATGAATGTGAGCCGATCAACAGAGTCTGTGAACAGGCGTACTCTGGGATTGGTTACAAAGCCTCCAGCAGCACTGAATGTGCATTCAGAAAGAACGCTGGATGCAGGACAGGCCAGTAGCTCAATTGCATATTGAGCAAGCTCTGGCCAGTGGTCCATCCTCAAGACCCAGTAACCCAGTGGATGTTCTGGTGGAAAGGTCTCCAAGTCTGATCTTGCCCCTAGATATTCCTGCACCATGTAATTTAGACTCTGGCAATGGTTGCTGGAACCGAGCAGACTTGGGCACTGAGGACTGAAGAATTGTCTGAAGGCATCGGTCAGCCGGCCACCTTCTCCACTGCTCTTTCTGTGACTGAACGAAGCCTCAGCAACACGTTGTCCAGCAGCAGGAAATTGTAACCTCCCAGGCTCTGGAACGCATTGCACAAACCTTTCTGCAAGGCCTCCCGAAGATGTTTCATCCTCTGCTCCCTCTTTGCGAATGCTGGATAAGTTCTGCAACCTTACCCTTGTATAACATAGATCAAGAAGGGTTGCCAGCCAGTAATGATCCCTCTCCTTGATACCATGAATCCTAGGGTCCTTTCGCAGGCTTAGGGAGGCCATGCAGCATAAGTTTGCAGAGGCATTCGATCCTGAGGCCTCTGGGTCACCAAGGATCACATGATCCTCAACCAACTCCTCCTAGCCAATTACAACTCCATGGGTTTCTGGGGACTGCAAACAATCACTTGAAGACTGCTGCTGATGCTGAGTGTTATCCTCCACCTCCATGCTGACACAATCCTCCTCCTCCTCTTCTTCTTCTTCCTGTGTGATCAGCGGGCCTGCAGGAATTCTAGTATCTGGATAAAGGGGGCCTTGAGAGGCAAGGAAATCCTCCTCTTCCTCCCACTGTTCTGCCTCAAGTGCCCTGCCCATTATTCCACCAAGCGTGTGCCCCAACAGGAAGACAAGAGGGACAGTATCACTGATGCATGCACTGTCACTGCTCACCATCCTTGTGGCCTCCTCAAATGGTGACACAGTGCATGCATCCTTGATCAGTAGCCACTGGCGTGATGAAAAAAAAAGCCAAGCTCCCCTGACCCTGTCCTGGTGCCATACTCACACATGTACTCATTGATGGCCCTCTGCTGCATGTGCAGCCGCTGCAGCATTGCCAACGTTGAGTTCCACCTGGTGGGAATGTCACAAATGAGGTGGTTCTTGGGCAGGTTGCATTCTCTTTGAATGTCAGCCAGCCGAGCACTGGAATTATATGACCGGCGGAAATGACCACAGACTTTCCTGGCCTTTCCAGGGTACCTGCTCAAGAACTGCTGTACCACCAAATTCAGGACGTGAGCCAAACAGGGAACATGGGTCAAGTGTCCCTGTCGGAGGGCGGAGAGGAGGTAGGTGCCATTGACGCATACAACCATTCCTGACTGAAGCTGGTGTGGCGTCAACCACTTCTGAGCCTGCCCCTGCAGAGCTGACAGAATCTCTGCCCCAGTGTGGCTCCTGTCCCCTAAGCAGACCAACTCAAGCGCCACATGGCATCTTTTAGTCTGAGTGCTTGCGTAGCCCCTTGAACGCCTACGGAACACCGCTGGTTCAGAGGAGAAATCTGCAGAAGAAGAGGCCATAGAGGAAGAAGAAGAGGAGGGGGTGGAGGAGAGAGCTGTGGCAGAATAACCACTAGCATTTTGGAGGCGTGGTGGTGGAACAAGCTCCAACAATACTGAACCCTGTCCTGCATCCTTCCCAGCTGCCAGCAGAGTTACCCAGTGCGCCGTGAAAGAAAGGTAACATCCCTGTCCATGCCTGCTGGACCATGAGTCAGCAGTAATTTGCACTTTACTGTTGATCGCCCTGTCCAATAAGGCCAAGACATTGCCTTCCACATGCTGGTAGAGAGCCAGAATGGCCTTCCGTGAACAGAAATGGTGTTTGGGAACCTGCCACTGAGGTACTGCACATCCCACAAATTCACGAAAGGGGGCAAAGTCTACCAGCTGAAAAGGCAGCAGTTGCAGTGCTAGCAATTTGACCAAGCTAGCATTCAGACGCTGAGCATGTGGATGGCTGGGACCGAATTTCTTTCAAGGGGGTTAGCAACTGGGGTAGGGAAATTTGCCTGCTAAAATCCGATGTTGGTGTACCGCTAGCAGATTGGCCGCAAGTACTTGGGACACTTATTTCTATACCTTCATTTCTCTCAGTGCAGGTTTCTGAGAGGACGTCATATGTCGTCATATGTCTGGTCAAGCATGTGGTGCCCAAGAGGCTGCTGTTTTGGCCATGCTTGTTACGCTTCAGATATATGTTGCAAACAGCAACAGTGCAATCTGCTGCACACATGTCAAAAAAGGCCCACACCAAAGAACTTTTCAGAATATGTGGGGAGTCAGCAGCACCCTGCACCTGCTTAGCTCTGCGGTGTGATGCAATAGGGTGGCTGCCCTTTAGCTGCCCCCTGGAGGGCATCCTGCCTCGTTGGAGATGTGCCTCCTCTTCCTCCTCTCTTCTATCAGGCACCCAAGTAGAGTCAGTGACCTCATCATCCCCTCCCTCCTCGTCACTGGAGCAAACTTGGCAGTATGCTGCAGCTCAGGGAACATGACTGTCAGTTTCTTGACCTTCTTGGGCACCCCCTCTCTCTAGGCTCATGTTACTCCTTTCCTCAACCCGGGTACCATCATCGGAGCCTTCAAACTGTTTGTGCATCCTCCTGCAGCATGTACCCGACACTGTGGTCGAATAGTTCGGGGGACTCCTCCATGCATGATGGTGGGGCTAGGGAAGGAGTGACTGTTGACATGGAGCCGATGGAATAGGCCGCTTTGGCAGCTGCCTTGGCAGGCAAACTACTCTGAACCTGGGTGACAGAGGATGAGGAGGGCTTTGTTATCCATTCCACCAACTCTTCTGCATGTTGTGGCTCAATAACACGGCCAGCTGCAGAAAAAAAGGACAAGCGTGCCCCACGGCCACGTGCTGAGGATGCACCGTGTCCACGACCAGCACTGTCGACTGTAGACACAGAGCCTGCTTCTGCTCTTTTAGTGGCCTGTGAGCGTCTGCCTCTCCTTGGTGGCCTTCCGGACATGCTGTAAATTTTGTTTAGCAAAACCACACTACACTGTATTGTGTACTGTGTACACCACCAGAAAAGTAGTAGCAACTGCACTAGGGGTGCACGGTACTGTGTACACCAAGAGAAGTTTAATAACAACTATGGGTGCACTGTATGTATTGTGTACTGTGTACACCACCAGAAAAGTAGTAGCACTAGCAACTGTACTACGGGTGCTTGGTACTGTGTATATCAACAGAAGTGTAATAACAACTATGGGTGTACTGTATGTATTGTGTACTGTGTACACCACCAGAAAAGTAGTAGCAACTGCACTAGGGGTGCACGGTACTGTGTACACTAACAGAAGTTTAATAACAACTATGGGTGCACTGTATGTATTGTGTACTGTGTACACCACCAGAAAAGTAGTAGCACTAGCAACTGTACTACGGGTGCACGGTACTGTGTACACCAACAGAAGTGTAATAACAACTATGGGTGTACTGTATGTATTGTGTACTGTGTACACCACCAGAAAAGTAGTAGCAACTGCACTAGGGGTGCACGGTACTGTGTACAGAAACAGAAGTTTAATAACAACTATGGGTGCACTGTATGTATTGTGTACACCACCAGGAAAGTAGTAGTAACTGCACTACGGTTGCTTGGTACTGTGTACACCAACAGAAGTGTAATAACAACTATGGGTGTACTGTATGTATTGTGTACTGTGTACACCACCAGAAAAGTAGTAGCAACTGCACTAGGGGTGCACGGTACTGTGTACACCAACAGAAGTGGGGTCCATTGTTGCTGGGGGAGTCTATTGTTGTGTGAGGGATCTATTGTTGCTGGGGTGGGGTCTATTATTGCTGAGAGGGAAATTTTTGTTGCTTGGGAGGACCTATTGTTGTTGGGGTGGGGTCTATTATTGGTGGGAGGGGAATCTTTTGTTGCTTGGGAGGATCTATTATTACTGGGGTGGGGTCTATTGTTGCTGGCTCCAGTGCATCTATTTTTACTGCTTTTCTTGTTATTAGACAAGAACAAATTCCATACAAATTATTTAGCAAATGATACTTGGGGCAGTACTGGGAGGTGGGTAGGGGGTGGAATCAAGGGACGGTGCTTGGAGGTGGGTAGGGGGCGGAGACAAGAGGGGGGACTCCGTAGGGGGGGGTCCTGCACCTATTCTCTGAGAAAAAAAGCCCTGGGTGTACTGTATGTATTGTGTACTGTGTACACCACCAGAAATATAGTAGAAACTGCACTAGGGGTGCACGGTACTGTGTACACCAACAGAAGTGTAATAACAACTATGGGTGTACTGTGTGTATTGTGTACTGTGTACACCACCAGAAAAGTAGTAGCAACTGCACTAGGGGTGCACGGTACTGTGTACACCAACAGACGTATAAAAACAACTATGGGTGCACTGTATGTATTGTGTACACCACCAGGAAAGTAGTAGCAACTGCCCTGGGGGTGCACGGTACTGTGTACACCAACAGAAGTGTAATAGCAACTATGGTTGTACTGTATTGTGTACACCACCAGAAAAGTAGTAGCAACTGCACTATGGGTGCACGGTAGTGTGTACACCAACAGAAGTGTAATTACAACTATGGGTGTACAGTATTGTGTACACCACCAGAAAAGTAGTAGCAACTTCACTATGGGTGCACAGTACTGTGTACTGTGTACACCGCCTGAAGTATATTAGAAAAAGTACACCAGGAACGGCCTGCAGTCAGATATAGCTAAACTGGATACAGTGGATATATATGCAGCTAACTGAATAACCTGCCTGCCTGCTCAATCTAAATGACACTCTCTCTTTGTCCACGTCAACAACATACTACACAGGGCCGACGTGCAAGCAGCCTTATATAGTGTGGGGCATGGACTTAGTCCCCCTGAGCCATGATTGGCCAAAGGCACCCTGCCTTTGACTAATTATGGCTCTCTTAGCTGAGGGTGCTGGGATTGGCCAAAGCATGCAGGTCATGGTGCATGCTTTGGCCGATCATCATACAGCAATGCACTGCGCTGCCGCAGTGTATTATGGGTCGTTACGCGCCGCTCAAGTTTGGTGCGAATGGCCCATAATGTTCGGTCGACGAACGGGCGAACAGCCACTGTTTGAGTCAAACTCATGTTCGACCCGAACAGAAAGCTCACCCCTATGGGGCAGCAGTAAAAGCTGAAAATTGGCCTGGGCAGGAAGGGGGTAAAAGTGCCCTGTATTGAGGTGGTTAAAAAAAAAAACAAAAAAAAACAAATCAAGCTTCCAATAAAAAGATGGCATTAAGAACACATAGTTTGTCACAGCAGTGTCCTCTGCCATCCTTCACATCATCTCCCACTGTAATATCCTCTGCCCCCCCCATAGCTGTGCCCTCTTTCCCCATCACATCACCCCCCCACCCCCCCACTGTAGTGCCTTCTGTCCCCCTTCCCCACAACATAGCTCCCAACTGTCCCTGATTTGGAACAATGTCCCTCTGTCCCTCATACCTCCTCATTTGTCCCTCATTTTGGTCTGATCTATATAGATGTATATAAAATGCACTTTTTATCTATCAAAAAGTGTTTTCCAGCGCCAAACCTTTCATCTGATTTTTAAATTGCTGCATTTGTAATCTCCAAAAGCCAATATAACGGGAATAGTAGTGGTAAAAAAAAAGCCCTTGTGGGTTTAACCAATCTTGTTTTTTTTTTTTTTTTTAAATTCTCCTTTAAGGGGGCGTGACAAGGGGTGTGTACTAAGCCTGCATACTTTTGCTGATAGGTGTCCCTCATTCCCATCTCAAAAAGTTGGAAGGTATGCCACAGTAGTGTCCTGTAACTCCCAATGCTGTGTCCTCTGCCCCCTTCACAGCACCCCCCCCCCCACTGTAGTATCCTCTGCACCCCATAGCAGATTCCTCTGAACCCCCCCCCCCACTCCCACAGTAGTGTCCTCTGCCCTCCTTCACATCATCTCCCACTGTAATATCCTCTGACCCCCCCCCCCCATAGCTGTACCCTCTGTCCCATTTGCATCACCCCCCCCCCCCGTTCACTGTAGTGTCCTCTGCCCCCTTCCCCACCAGTGGTGTCCTGTACCCCCCCCCCCCAACCAAAACAGCGTCCTCCGTAGTCACGATCCACCTGTCCCCCCGGTCGACCAGTTGATCGCAATCCATGACTCTCAACATGGTTGCCCCTAATCGGGGAACAATTTCTCTCTCTCTGGTTGGAATAGGCTTGAGAAGCAAGTGGTTAACTTTTTTGAAACGTCACACAGTGACACATCATTCACTATCTGCACAGCAGTGGGGTGCATTGCGCTGTCATGCAGTGATGTGCAGTAACGTTCAGTGCGTTGTGATAATAGGCAGAGCACATCATACTAGCACTGTGGTGTTGAATAAGGTACATAGAAAACAATTGTTTTTTATGTGTCCTAGTATTGGCCTGCGTTTATCCAGTGTAAAAAAATGCAGGTTACCGCAGCAGTTTTGTGATACAGCGGTAGGGGGCTGCGTGATGTGCGTTTCACTGCTCCCTTTTTTTTCTTTTTTGTGTGCATTTTATGTGAAGTGCATAAAGTGACACTTCATTCATGTCACCATACAGGAGTATGGTGCGTTGTCCTGCTGTACAGTGACATGCGGTGGCTTCTTGTGTGCTGCGATAAAATGCCGCATGTTTGAACTTATCACAGCTTACTGCACCTCAGCTGCGATTGTTTTCTGTGTGTTCTGGAAGCGACTTTTTTGTTTAGTGTCTTCCTTTCCTCTTTTCCTCTCTCCTTCCCCATTAGCGCTTTTCAGGGCTGTGGGGGGAAAATAACGCTTAAATGCGGCTCTCCATTTGTCAAGGTGTAGGTAAATGTGTACTATACCAGTATGCCTGCATACTTTTGCTAATAGGTGTCCCTCATTCCCATCTCAAAAAGTTTGGAGGTATGCCACAGTAGTGTCCTGTAACTCCCAATGCTGTGTCCTTTGCCCCTTCACAGCACCTACCCCCCCCCCCCCCCACTGTAGTATCCTCTGCACCACATAGCAGAGTCCTCTGAACCCCCCTCCCCCCCACAGTAGTGTCCTCTGCCCCCCTTCACATCATCTCCCACTGTAATATCCTCTACCCCCCCATAGCTGTATCCTCTGTCCCATTCACATCACCCCCCCCATTCACTCTAGTGTCCTCTGCCCCCCTTCCCACCAGTGGTGTCCTGTACCCCCAAAACAGTGTCCTCCGTAGTCACGATCCACCTGTCAAGGTGTAGGTAAATGTGAATTATGCCTGCATACTTTTGCTGATAGGTGTCCCTCATTCCCATCTCAAAAAGTTGAGAGGTATGCCACAGTAGTGTACTGTATCTCCCAATGCTGTTTCCTCTGCCCCTTCACAGCACCCCCCCCCACTGTAGTATCCTCTGCACCCCATAGCAGAGTCCTCTGAAACCCCCCCCCCCACTGTAGTATCCTCTGCACCCCATAGCAGAGTCCTCTGAAACCCCCCCCCCACTGTAGTATCCTCTGCACCCCATAGCAGAGTCCTCTGAAACCCCCCCCCCACTGTAGTATCCCGTGTACCCTATAGCAGAGTCCTCTGAAACCCCCCCCCCCACTGTAGTATCCTCTGCACCCCATAGCAGAGTCCTCTGAAACCCCCCCCCCCACTGTAGTATCCTCTGCACCCCATAGCAGAGTCCTCTGAAACCCCCCCCCCCCACTGTAGTATCCCGTGTACCCTATAGCAGAGTCCTCTGAACCCCCCCCCCCCACTGTAGTATCCTCTGCACCCCATAGCAGAGTCCTCTGAAACCCCCCCCCACTGTAGTATCCTCTGCACCCCATAGCAGAGTCCTCTGAAACCCCCCCCCCCCACTGTAGTATCCTCTGCACCCCATAGCAGAGTCCTCTGAAACCCCCCCCCACTGTAGTATCCTGTGTACCCTATAGCAGAGTCCTCTGAAACCCCCCCCCCCCCCCACTGTAGTATCCTCTGCACCCCATAGCAGAGTCCTCTGAAACCCCCCCCCCACTGTAGTATCCTCTGCACCCCATAGCAGAGTCCTCTGAAACCCCCCCCCCACTGTAGTATCCCGTGTACCCTATAGCAGAGTCCTCTGAAACCCCCCCCCCCCACTGTAGTATCCTCTGCACCCCATAGCAGAGTCCTCTGAAACCCCCCCCCCACTGTAGTATCCTCTGCACCCCATAGCAGAGTCCTCTGAACCCCCCCCCCACTGTAGTATCCTCTGCACCCCATAGCAGAGTCCTCTGAACCCCCCCCCCACTGTAGTATCCTCTGCACCCCATAGCAGAGTCCTCTGAAACCCCCCCCCCACTGTAGTATCCTCTGCACCCCATAGCAGAGTCCTCTGAAACCCCCCCCCCCACTGTAGTATCCCGTGTACCCTATAGCAGAGTCCTCTGAAACCCCCCCCCCCCCCACTGTAGTATCCTCTGCACCCCATAGCAGAGTCCTCTGAAACCCCCCCCCCACTGTAGTATCCTCTGCACCCCATAGCAGAGTCCTCTGAAACCCCCCCCCCCACTGTAGTATCCCGTGTACCCTATAGCAGAGTCCTCTGAAACCCCCCCCCCCCACTGTAGTATCCTCTGCACCCCATAGCAGAGTCCTCTGAAACCCCCCCCCCACTGTAGTATCCTCTGCACCCCATAATAGAGTCCTCTGAACCCCCCCCCCCCCCACATTAGTATCCTCTGCCCTCCTTCACATCATCTCCCACTGTAATATCCTCTGCCCCCCCATAGCTGTACCCTCTGTCCCATTCACATCACCCCCCATTCACTATATGCGTGCGTTGTGCTGCTGTACAGTGAAATGCGGTGCCTTCTTGTGTGCTGCGATAAAATGCCGCATGTTTGATCTTATCACAGCTTACTGCACCTCAGCGGCGATTGTTTTCTGTGTGTCCTGGAAGCGACTGGCATCCTTCACTTCCTTTTCTTCATCCTTTCCTCCTATCTCCTTTTTTATTTAGTGTCTTCCTTTCCTCTTTTCCTCTCTTCTTCCCCATCAGCGCTTTTTAGGGCTGTGGGGGGAAAACAACGCTTAAATGCGGCTCTCCATTTGTCAAGTTGAAGGTTAATGATGGATTTCGTGCGAAGAAACTGGCATGACCACGGATGGTCAACACTCCGTATCCTGGCACCATGGCTTCGTAGTGAATCATCGGTCCAACATTAGGATCCTAAGGGGAAATAATTGACATTTTTTAATAATTTGCTAAGGAAAATTAGCTTATCCAAAACAGTGATTTCTAAAACCTTTCACCAAAAACAACCTCCTTTACTCAGTAATAGTAACAGGAAGCTGTTTTGGGGCAAAAGGCTGACAGACATATGATACTTACCCTTCCAGGCTGAGGGATCGTTGCTCGGCATAAGGGACAAACTCTATTTGTCTGCATCCACGTTGTGATGCAGTTAGAGTGAAAGAGGTGGGAGCAGGGTAATCTGGTAGTCCCTACTCCCTCTTCAAAATGCTCTAGGCATATACAGCAGATAGGAGGCTCCTCCTGCTGTTGGTTACCCACTGGGGGTCCCTGGGGATTCTCCGGTTCTGGGCGGTTCTCAGCACGGTTGTCTCTAATTGGGGAACGACTTCTCTCCCTTTGGCCGGCGTCAGAGTTCTGTCGTCTCCGTCTTCTAAAAATCTGCGGCACCTGTTGTCTCCTTCTTCCAGATCTCAGCGGAAGTTGCTGGTCAGGTGCGTTGCCTGCATTCCCTGCAATAACAACGACATATTAAAAAACATGTTTTCTCATAGAGTTTTCAACCATAGCAGTCCTATGGCTATGTTAAAAAAATAAATAAATAAATTCAGCCTCAATAAGAAGAATCAATGTCCCCTATAATTGCTTCCACAGATGGGCAGACCTGTGAACACCAGTGCAGAGAGAGATCTCCTCCTGGAGTCCGTAAGGGCTTGTTTACACTAGCCTGCCCTCACCACTGTGCCCAATTGTGGTGCGGCCCCATTCACTTGAGTTGGTCAAGTTTACTGGGCGGTACTGTCCACTGAACACAACAGGGAGTAGCAAGTATACAACACCATCAGCAAGTATAAACGTAGGCCTGGTTGACACCTATGCATGTTGCGGTTGACGCGTTTTCCCAGTGCATTTTGCGTTTTTTTTCACATGCATTTTTAATGCATTTTGACTTATTTTTGGGAGGTGTCTGTTGTTATGCAGGAGAAACCAGCAAAAATGCAGCAGAAACACATAAAAAACACAAGCACTGCGTTTTTTATGCATTTCCGCTGCGTTTCTATTGATGTCTATAGAACCAAAACCGCAACCTGATGCAAGAAAAAAAAAGTCCTTGCCTCTTTCCATAAAATGCAATGGTGGAAAACGCAGAGATGTGAACATGACCCATAGAAAACCATGTTAAATGGACTGTAGTGCGTTTCTGAAAAATCGAAAACACTCTGAAAAAATGCATAGGTGTGAACCAGATCATAGTGCAGTCCAGTTTATTTTTACAGTCATTTGCTGCTTTAACCAGCTTTCATCTCCAATACTATCAGCCCTGGTTCACATATATGCGGTGTGAGAAACGTAGCGAATCCTGAGCGTTTCCCACACCACATTGAAATCGCACTCTGTTCATTCGATCTGCCAACAGTGTCAATGTTAAATTTAAGCGGTGCGATTCCTATCTGAATCACATGCGGTGTCCTGCACCACACAGGCTGATACAGATCAAGATCAGAACCATTAGGAATGAGCAAATCTGTTAAGGGTCAGTTTGTTGACAGTTTCACGAAACGTCCTCATAATTTTTTACAATTATGATTAATTTCATTAATTTTTAATTATTAATAAATTAATCATTAATTTATAAATTAATGAATAATTTAATTAGGATTCTTTTATTTGAACTTTCCCCTGAACTCTATTGAATGTCTTTGTCTATTGGGGGCAAATCTTGATATTTAGTTGGTTCCTTTTGTGGGGCTAATAAACTATTATTATTGGAAGTCAGGGACTGCTATAGGGGAAATAAACAATTGCTTTTAATGTTGCTTCCAGGGCTACATTGAAGGTATACACATCCCTTACAAATGGAAATAAAATTGAAAAAGAAAAAATGTGAACAGACGGCTCTTTATTGCAGAAAAGACATCCAATGTCTCTTCTTCAATAAAATACACTTATCTGCGTTTTCGCAATCTTCTGTAGAATGTACACTGAGCTGCGCATGCAGCCGCAAAGCAAAGTATCTCGTGGAAAAAGCAAACTTTTTCCATTAGCTTTAGAAATATAAACTCATATTTCCTAATTATTAGAAATGATCTGGAGCTCTTTGACGGTAATAATGTTAAGGTGACCATACAGTTACAATCTGATGGTGCAATCTTTATACCTGCCAAAACTATGTAAAATTCAGACCTACTTAAACTAGCCAATCAATATGTATCTACTTAGGCAAGCCCTTGAATGTCTAGTTGCTGGTAGATCTACAGTATGTACAGATAGATTGTAATGGGTGTGATGAGTCTAAAATAATCCTTTTATTAAAACTTTTGCTTACTTGTTAATGGGCTTTCCTCATCATTGGAACGACGATTACGTCGTTGTAAACGACCACCTTCATATACTGACATCTTGGTAGTAATGAACGTCTCCTCTATGAATAATCTCACTAAAAACAATAGTAATCTATAGATCGCAGGGAAAAACGCTTCAGAGATGTGCACACTATCACTGCTCCTCAGCTAATGATAAACAACTGTAGCACTGCCCTTTATAATCGCCTCACACACTATGACATCATCAATGACTTTTTTTTTTTGAACAACAAAAACTTTACAAATCTGTAAACATCAGTCTTTTTCTTTTAAATTTAAATACTCAAGGCTCAAATCACACATCAGAAAAAGAAATCCTATTTTTAAACATGTGACTGTCCAATGAAATATGAAAATAGCTTGTCACATGGCTTAAAATTTTTATTTTGCATTGTTTGTGTTCTCAACCAAACTGTCAAGCCATCAAATGACTGGTGCCATAACCGGTCACCATGGCAACAGCAAACCAAACAGAGGCTGAGATGGCAGCTTCCTGGGCTGTAAAGCAGAGGAGGGTTTAGTTCCAGTTTAAAGGTAAGTTCTTCTATTGAAGAAAAGAACCTATGCAGTCAGGTTACCCTAGTAGATAAAAAAAAAAAAAAAAAAATTTTTGTGAAATATTGATCAGTACTGCTGTGCCTCCCCCTATAGATGCATATACAAAATAAAATCTTCCAGTGAAAAAATAAATATGAATGTGAATTCATATTGCTATTTCCATACAGTGGTGAATTAATATTTAACTGGTGCCATAACCGGTCAACATGGCAACAGCAAACCAAACAGAGGCTGAGATGGCAGCTTCCTTGGCTGTAAAGCAGAGGAGGGTTTAGTTCCATCTTAAAGGTAAGTTCTCCTATTGAAGA
Organism: Aquarana catesbeiana; assembly: GCF_042186555.1. NCBI lineage: Eukaryota > Metazoa > Chordata > Amphibia > Anura > Ranidae > Aquarana > Aquarana catesbeiana. The sequence continues at coordinate 695,255,023 of NC_133325.1, read as the reverse complement.
AAAGAACCTATGCAGTCAGGTTACCCTAGTAGATAATAAAAAAAGCATTTTTTGTAAAATATTGATCAGTACTGCTGTGCCTCCCCCTATAGATGCATATACAAAATAAAATCTTCCAGTGAAAAAATACATATGAATGTGAATTTATATTGCTATTTCCATACAGTGGTGAATTCATACATAAAGTGCTTTAAGTGCAGTTTACCTCTACTTTTCTTTTGTGACATATAAAGTTATATAAAAAACTTTTCTAATGTCCCTTTTGAAGATACAGTGTCACAGTTGATTTATCGATCCACTCCATGTGCCACGGTAAACGTGATCAGTGTCTCTCACCACCATTCAAGGGTACGGTCACCTCCAAGTTAGACCTGTATCTCCCAGGTCAAACTGCACTTTCCCCACTCTGGGGGGTACAAATCAGACTCCACTTTACTCCTCCACTTTACTCCTCCTCCACCATTGGCATCCGTCACCTGGTTTGATCTCGTTCTCCACATCTGAATAACAAAAAAAAAAAAGATAAAACACACAAGCCCAAATACTAAAACAGACCATTTAAGTGTGCAACTGTTGTGAATGAAGCCTAAAGTTTGGCTTCTGTCAATTTATTACAGTCTATGTTTACACATGCGACAAGAAATGCTGCACCACTGAAAAGCGATCCACAATTTGATCACATTTCAGAGGCATTTGGCAGGCAGTGAATAGGCAATGTATCACGTTCTCATTGTGTGTTTTACCCTTGCAAATGCTGTACCACCACACTGCAACTGCGTGCATTGCACACAATTGCACCCCTGGCCTTATTCATTAGAAAAGGTCATGTTCAGCTGGTAATAGTGCCTGCTGAACGTGGCAGGGGGCTTAATTCTTGCCGCAAAGCATTATGGCGGCGGCATGTGTGCAAAACCTCTGTCCATTGCCTTTGCAGCTTTAAGGGATATTAACCACTTCAATACAGGGCACTTATACATCTTCCTGCCCAGACCAATTTTCAGCTTTCAGCGCTGTCGCACTTTGAATGACAATTGCGCGGTCATCCAACACTGTACCCATACTAAATTTTTATCATTTTGTTCCCACAAATAGAGCTTTCTTTTGGTGGTATTTGATCACCTCTGCGGTTTTTTTTTTTGCAAAACAAATAAAAAAAGACTTTTGAAAAAAATAAAAGTTTTGCTTTTGTTTCTGTTAAAAAATGTTGTAACCTTTGTGTTGAGACTCTTTACCTAGATCGGTGTTGTGGGGTGTCTGACTGGCGGTGCGCAGTGGCTCAATAGCCTGAGGACATCATATGATGCCTAGTCATGATATTGAAACCACTTTGCCACCGTCATTCTGCTATATGGTGGGCGGCAAGTGGTTAAAGGTTTTTTTTTTAAAAAATAACAAATGTTATATTTGCTTGCTCTGTGTAGTGGTTTTGCACAGAGCAGCCCTGATCCTCCTCTTCTTGGCCCCTCCCTCCTGCCCCCAGAGCAAGCAGCTTGCAATGGGGGCACCCAAGCAGGTTCATTCATGAGCCGCGGCTCTGCGTGTCCATTCTTTCTCCTCATTGGCTCACTGGCTTGTGATTGATATTTTTTTCTTACAGGATTTAGCCATTTCCTCCTGTTTCTAAGGCAGTCCATAGACTACTTTAGTCCGACTTTAATGCAACTTGAGGATAATAGACTTCAATGTAAAACCTCAAATGTCCCATAAAAGTTGCACCTGCATGATATATCATATATGGATCTCAAAAAGGTTTAGACTCTTTTCTTACAGGATTTAGCCGTTTCCTCCTGTTTCTAAGGCAGGACATAGGCAGTGAAAATTCCAAAACCACGCTTTGCAGGAAAGAAACTTTAACTATTCCCCCATCAACACGGAGAGTGCTGACAGGAGAAGACACTGATTATTGCTAGCATCTATAGCAGCTGCTAGCAATAATCGCAAGTGAATCTAACAGGCTGGTTGTACCAAAAGTGATCTTCGCACACACTGTTCAAATCTCAGCCTGTTCATTAGAACCATCTATGGCTGGCCTAGGCTTTAGTAGCACTGATAATATGTTTGGCCTGCTTTTGTTTGTTGCTAAATACTTCTCTATCAGCTACACTTTCTGGAGGAGAGTGGGTACCTGGTTTTGACAGGTACCTGGTCCCACTTCCGGATGGAATGCCACGGTGATTCACCAGAAGTTCTCCCCTTCCGCAAGCTTCTGGGACATGTCATAGGTCCCAGAAGATTGCGGGACCATTCACGAAGCTCAGCATGTCTTGCGCATGTGCAGTGGGCAACTGGCTTGGGAGCCGCAAGGAGACACAGTAAACAGCGGTTCGTTTGAGCATGGTGTTGGATCCCTGGACAGGTAAGAGCCAGTATTTGTAGCTGCTTTTACATTTTTTTTTCTTCTGTTTACCCCTTCTAATTTGTCTGACATACAGTATAATCTAGTTGTCTCTAGTATGGTAGATTTTAACAGTGTCCATTGGTTACTGACTTCTGCCATTTTACTCAGAACTCTCAATTAATTTTTTTAGAAATTCGCCCGTTTTATATTTTTTTTAATCTAAAACTTTGGTTTGTAAATATGATTTTTTAAATTTATGTTCTCCTATAATAAGCACAGATGTTGGTGATCACTAGAACCTACCTCAACCTTAGACAATTGATCAGTGGCGGCCTGTCTTTACGGGGCGCCGCCCCCCTAATCAATGCATCCGGCCTCTAATCTACATGCAGGGCACCAGATGCATGGATTCCAATGCGCCCTGAGCCCACCCGGTTGTGTGTCCATAGCGAATATTCGCTATTGTCTTTCTGATTCTCCTCCCAGCCAAGCAGGAAGCAGCTCCTGAGACCCGATTGGCTGGGAGGAGAAACAATCCTATTGGCCGCCGAGGAGGAGTAGCAGAAGAAATCGCCATGAAGCAGAGGAGGAGAAGACACTGCCTGCTGCCCAGAGGAAGCGCTGCCCGCGACCTAGATGGGGTAAGTGTGGGGCTTGTGACGGTCCAACCGACCGGGGGGTGTTTGGTGCAGGTGAACAGACGGACCAGGGGGCGGCAAACAATCCACCTGCCAACTCGACCCCCACCCCCCCAAAAAAATATACCACCAGCTGCCACTTCAATTGATCCCCATTTGTCAGTATCAGACAGCTCTGTTTCTATGTACTGTGTGGAATGGAGGAAGTGGGTGTTCCTTCCCTCAAATCAGCTTTTAGAGCTCTCATCGCTGAGCTCTGCAGTGTTTAATTTCAGCTTTCTGCCCCCTGTTTTTTAAAAAAGCTCAGACAATCTATATACATTCTGGACTTTGAGTGGCTGTAGAAAAGAGAAGACTGCAGATAAATGGGTATAACTTGTGTAGGAGGATTTGATTAATCTCTGTGTTTCCACTGAGGTCAATCACTTTACTGCTTATATGTAAGGCCCCATTCACCAAATGTTTCCGAATGAGTACTGTTCATATCTGTGTGATTTAAAGTTGCAGCGACCTTAAAGTAGTTTCTGCACTACTTTATTCTGACTTTAATGCAACTTGAGGATCATAGACTTCAATGTAAACCCTCAAAATCCCCATGAAAGTTGCACCTGCATGATATATGGATCTCAAAAAGGTTTTGTCTTCTTTCTTACAGGATTTAGCCACTTCTTCCTGTTTCTAAGGCAGCATAGACAGTGCAAATTTCTTTTCTGCAACCACGGGTTGCAGGAAAGAAATTTGAACTATTCCCCCATCAACAAAGACAGTGCTGACAGGATTATTGCTAGTGGCTTGCTAGTAGCTTCTCATATAATAAGCAAAGATGTTGGTGATCTGTAGAACCCACCAAAACTTGACAATTGGTCCTCATTTGCCAATACCAGACAGCTCTGTTCCTGTATTGTGTGGAGGGGGGTGTGTTCCTTCCCTCCAATCCGATATACACGCGACTTGTGCGACTTTGTAGAGCAAAAACAATCACTTTGGTCAAAGCCAGATTGGTAACAGTCAAGCTGATCCAAAGTCGCATCAAAGCCACACTGTAAAGTTGCAATGAAAATCGCACAACGCACTCTAAAGGTTTGCAACCACTTTAACCACTTGCCGACCAGCCGCCGTCATTATACTGTGGCAGGTCGGCACGTTCCCACTTGCCGTCGTAGCTATACGTCGGCTCCTTTAAGCGGGATAGTCAGTTAAAGTGAGGCAGTGCCGTATCGCAAAAAATGCTCTGGTCATCGAGCAGCCAAATCTTCCGGGGCTGAAGTGGTTAAGCAACCATCATGTCCTCCTACATGCATCCAGTTAGCCACATTCACCAGATTCCAGCGGCAAGAATCAATGGATTCTTGCCGCTGGAATGATAGGTGCATGTGAATAGCAGCTGACGCTCAGCTTATACAAAGTATTGACAGGCTGACGGCAGGCATCGCTGTTCGCATATAGCCGCACACCAAGCGGTTACCTGTGGTTAGGGACAAGCGTCCAAGCCTGGATGCAGTTAGAGGATATGGGATTTGTAATGAGTGTAGACATGACCACGACTAATGTGCACTGATCATGCCAAACAAATGGGAGTAAGGGGAAAAGGAGAGTGTCAGGAGCTCATGGAAAATGTTACAAGGAGTCAGAAAAACACAAACTGAAAATATTTTATGAAAGATTACAGGTCATTACATAGAGGATGTGCATGGATTATTTTTAAGGATATGGTTTAGTGTCACTTGGAAGTTATTTGATGTAACTTTAATATGAAAAGCTTTATTGTATATTACATTTTTTATTTTACATTTTTTTACCAAAACATTACAAACACAAGTAAAGCCAAACTAATTCATGATAAGAAATTTACATTTTTATAATTGTGTTAAAGTATAACTAAAAGGCAAGTTTTTTAGTTTTAGATAAAGTGTACAGGGATTGGAACACCTGTCAGGTTTTTATTGACGTCTGTTTCCCCGTTGGGGAGATCCATGTCCTGTTTACCATTATCATTGAAAGTAAAAGAAAATCCCAAATTTTGGGTTGTCCCCAGAAAGGTAATAGGGGACATTAGTTCTGGTAAAATTCCCTCAATTTGCTGGGATTTTCTCTCACTTCCTGTTTGGCTATGGGACAGGAAGTGTAGGGAAATCTCCGTAATGGAACATAGCTGGAGAAAAAAAAAATCTGACAGGGGTTCTAACCCTCCCTTGCTCTATTCAAAATTAAAAAAAAGTTTTGCCTATAGTTTTACTTTAACTTTACTGAAAGTTATTTTTGACTGTCGCTGTGGTGCTTCTGTGACTATGTCTGTTTTTTTGACTGTGTTGCTTATAGTAATAGGCTATAGTGGGGGTTATTTAAATTAACCACTTGCCGCAAACCGCCGTAGCTGTACTTTGATGCTAAATGCCATTGTTATGGCAGCAGCTAGCCATAACCCCAGTATTTTCAGAAATGACAGGTGGTCCTCTTTAAGATAAAAGTGGTATCTGCGGTGGATTCGCCCCAAGATGACTTTTATGGGGGGTGGGAAAAGAACCCCCCCTCCCGCTGCGCTCCGGTCGTCTCCACCGCTTACCGGAGCCGTCGGTAGCGGCGGAGACGATTGCGTCCTCTCCCCTGACAGGCTGGATGCCGAGTGAGGGAAAACTGGCCCCCTCTCGGCTCCATAATATTGGATCATGGAAGCAACGTGAAACGTCACTTCCGCCCAATGGTCTTTTTTTTATTGCAATTAAGTGTAAATCTCACATTTAAGAGGTCCTGTCATGCTTTTTTTTCTATTAGGGCCGGTTCACACTGGTGTGATGTCAGAGATCAGATGAGATTCGCACCGCACTGCAGTGAAAATCACATGCAATCTCTGTGCAATGCGATTTCAGCCATAAAGATTGTATGGCTGAATTTGCATCAAACTCACACAGGACCCTTTTTTCTTGTCCAAAGCAGAATTGGATCGCATGGGTGTTCACACCTATATGATCCGATTCCTGTCTGAGTTTGCAGATCACACTGCGATATGCAAACTGATTTGAGGGTGTCATTAACTTTTACCTGACGCTCCCAGCAGTAACATGCGATGCGGGAACCGGCAGTGGATTCGCACGGCAGCAGTGTGAACCGGCCCTCACAAGGGATGTTTACATTTCTTGTAATAGGAATAAAAGTGACCCAATTTTTTTTTTTAAAAGGACAGTGTAAAAAAAAAAAATAAAAAAAAAAAGCACCCCGTCCCGCTGAGTTCACGCGCAGAAGCAAACACATATTTAAGCCTCGCCCGCATATTAAAACGGTGTTCAAACCACACATGTGAGGTATCACCACGATTGTTAGAGTATGAGCAATAATTCTAATTCTAGATCATCTCTGTAACTCAAAATTGGTAACCTGTAGAAATTTTTAAACATCGCTTATGGAGATTTTTAAGGGTCACAGTTTGTCGCCATTCCACGAGCGGGCAAAATTTTGAAGCATGACATGTTGGGTGTCAATTTACTCGGTGTAATGTTATCTATTACAATATAAAAAAATTGGGCTAATTTTACTATTGTTATACTATTATACTCTTGTTTAATTAAAAAAAAAAGTGTATTTTTTCCCAAAAAAGTGTATTTTTTCCCAAAAAATTGTGCTTATAAGATCGCTGAGCAAATACAGTATGACATAAAGTATTGCAATGACCGCCATTTTATTCTTTAGGGTGCCTGAAAATATATATATATGTTTGGGGGTTCTAAGTAATTTTCTAGCAAAAAAAAAGCTAATTGTAAACAACAAGTGTCAAAAAGAGGCTCGGTCCTTAAGTGGTTAATATGGATTTATGTGGCCATTCATCATGAATAGCCAATGAAAACATAGCGTGCTTGCTTCCAATCCTGATGAAGCAGGAACTTGGACACAGCTCAGACAGACTACATGCTGAATGGTCTCTTAGCAACTAGACCAAGCTAAACACAGTGGACACACACACAGAGCCCACACTACAGATAGGGGAAAGGTCTTCTATTAGATCAGCCAATCTACACGTGATTTGACCTGAATAGGCAACCTGCATGGAGTGATTAATAAAGGTAAGATATGACATTTTCATTAAACTGTATTTAGACAAAAATGTTTCACCACCACCCAGTTCTGTGCTTTTTTTCATTTCTATTTTACTTTCATACATGGTTATCAGCTGGACAATTCAGCATTTTCAGGCCTCATTCACACAGGCGAACCTATCCATACCTCTGTGTGAAGGGCTGTCTTTGCCCACATAGGATGCACAGGTGCCCCATGCATCCGCATGCAGTCAGTCCCATTCATGCCTATTGGGTCTCTGTCCCAATGTGAAAATCAGGAGGGTGCGTGTCCCCAAAAGCAGACAGTGTGCGTTCAAAGACACACACCAGTACACACCAGTACACACCAGTACCCGCAAATTAGTGTGACTGTGTGAATGAAGCATAAAGGATTGGCTCTAGGACTTTTCTTCAGGGAAATATTCTGGGTTTTTGGTAACAAACTGCACCACCAAATCCCCCATCGTCTGCAGATTAAAGCAGTATGAAACCCAAAAGCAAACACCTATTATATTGCAGTTTACTAATTCTTAGATGTGATGGCTGCATTTGTTTTCTTTTTTAGGATTTCCTCTGTTTTCATCCGGTGATCTGCACAGCAAGTCTGTTTTTCAAAAACACAAGCTGTCCAACAGAATGCATAGCTCCCAACTGTCCCTGATTTCGAGGGATTGTCCCTGATTTGGAGCAATGTCCCTCTGTCCCTCTTTCCTCCTCATTTGTCCCTCATTTTGGTCTGATCTGTATAGATGTATATCAAATGCACTTTCAAAAAGTGTTTTTCAGTGCTAAACCTTTCATCTGATTTCTAAATTGCTGCATTTGTAAATTCCAAAAGCCAATATAAAGGAATAGTAGTGGTAAAAAAGCACTTGTGGGTTTAATCTTGTTTTTTTTTGTTCAATTCTCCTTTAAGGGGGCGTGGCAAGGGGTGTGTCCTATGCCTGCATACTTTTGCTGGTAGGTGTCCCACATTCCCATCTCAAAAAATTGGGAGGTATGAGAATGTATCAGTTTACATCAGGGGTCCGCGGGCTGTTGATGACCGGGCCGTATGGCAGGAGATGAGCGGCAACCACGGTCCGCACAGGGCCATCACAGACCTCGGCTGCCACTCACCTCCTGCCGTGTGGCCATGCCTGTGTGTCCTCTCCTGGCTCCTCTGCGGTTTACTATCGCTTTAAGGTATTAACTATGGCAGTGGCAAATATTAAATTTATGGCCACAGCATACATTTTCATTTCATAACATCAGCATTATAATAAAAATACAAACAATATTTTATCTTTGACAATCCAAAACAAGCCTACTTGAAACTCTCCTTTCATCTACAACTTCCTGGATTCCCTTCATGCTTTGCAGCTTTTCTTCCGCTGTTTGCTTTCAATCTCTAAGGACTACATAAGGTACCCATGGTACCTTGCTACTTGCAATCAGAAATTCCTGTACTGACTCCGCCTCCTGAAACTCCTACTCTTAGCACCTCTGTAGTTCAGAAGGCAGATGTGCCGTCAGATTAGGCGACCCGTCAGATTTCGTAATGGAAGTGATGTTCCGTCGCAGCCATCTTGGTACACCCTGCATTCGGCCACACTAATGCTCCGTACACACGGTCGGATTTTCCGATGGAAAATGTCCGATCGGAGCGTGTTGTGGGAAATTCCGACCGTGTGTGGGCTCCATCGGACATTTTCCAATCGGATTTTCCGACACACAAAGTTGGAGAGCAGGAGATAAAATTTTCCGACAACAAAATCCGTTGTCGGAAATTCCGATCGTGTGTACACAAATCCGACGGACAAAGTGCCAGGCATGCTCAGAATAAATAAAGAGATTAAAGCTATTGGCCACTGCCCCATTTATAGTCCCGACGTACGTGTTTTACGTCACCGCGTTCAGAACGATCGGATTTTCCGACAACTTTGTGTGACCGTGTGTATGCAAGACAAGTTTGAGCCAACATCCGTCGGAAAAAATCCTAGGATTTTGTTTTCGGAATGTCCGAACAAAGTCCGGCCGTGTGTACTGGGCATAAGCCTACAGTCCGAAGTCGCCAAGCGAACATCTAGTTACACCCACCGAAGTCTTGCATTTCACACTTATTTTTACCACTAAACTGAGCTTATATCGTGAAATACAATATTTAGAACTCAGTGACGCTGTTTTGATGTTGAATTTTAGAAGCAGCGGGAGCCTACTTATCTCACACTTTTGCTAATCTGACGGAACACCACTGCTTTTAAAAATCAACATCAAAACAGTGTCACGGACTTCTAAATCCTGTATGTGATGATATAAGCTCAGTTTAGTGGTAAAAATAAGTGTGAAATGCAAGACATCTGTGGGTGTAACAAGATGTCTGCTTGGCGACTTCAGACTGTTGGCTTAGTGCGGCTGGGTGCGGGGTGTACCTAAATAGCCGCAACGGAACGTCACTTCCGTTACAAGTTTTGACGGTCGCCTAATCTGATGGAACACAGGTTCTGTGAAATGTGTGACACAGCAGTGCTGATTAAAAGGACACAGTGAATGTGTGTCACAGAAACTGAATTTAAATATGTGAGGATCATCACAATGTAAGTTTACACATTTTAAGATCATTCTGATTAATAGTGGGCTAAAAATAATTGAAATACAATGTGGAAATAAATTTTATGTTTTGACCATAGATACACTCTAATGTACTCATTTGATAAATATGAAAAATTATTTGTTATTTCTCTTTAAGGCGCCTTTCACACGGATGGCTATTCTGCCGCAGTTAAAAGCTTGTTTTTTTTCTGTGAAATTCAAGACACCAGGCACTGCGATCAGTTGCATTTGTACAGTGCGATTAGCTGCGGTTGCGTTTAGCTGCAGTTTGCCATTTCCATAGCAACCCGACAGGGTACCGACTCATATTGAACGGGGATCCGACTTGGATCCCCGCCAATACCAGGCACTGTGTTTGGTATGAATCTTGAGGGGGAACTCCACGCCAAATTTTAAATAAAAAACCGGCATGGGTTCCCCTCCAAGAGCATACCAGGCCCTTCGGTCTGGTATGGATTCCAAGGGGCACCCCCTACGCCGAAAAAACTCCTCCCCAAATCGATACCAGACCTTTATCCGAGCACGCAGCCTGGTCAGTCAGGAAAGGGGGTGGGGACGAGTGAGCGCCCCCCCCTCCTGAACTGTACCAGGCCGCATGCCTTCAACGTGGGGGGGTTGGTGCTTTGGGGCAAGGGGGGGCGCCCTGTCCCCATGTTGATGAGGACAAGGGCCTCTTCCCGACAACCCTGGCCTTGGTTGTCGGGGTCTGCGGGCGGGGGGCTTATCGGAATCCGGGAGCCCCCTTTAACAAGGGGGCCCCCAGATCCCGGCCCCTCACCCTATGTGAATGAGTATGGGGTACATGGTACCCCTACCCATTCATTTGGGGAAAAAAAGTGTCAATAAAAAAGACAGACTGGACAGGTTTTAAAAGTAATTTATTAGGCAGCTCTGGGGGTCTTCTTCCGACTTCTCTCAGGCCTCTTCTCCCTCTCTTTCCGGTGTCGTCTCTGCGCTCTCTGGTTCTTCTCTAGTGCCTTCTTCCTTCTGCCGGGCTCCTCCCCTATCTTTTGCTCTTTTGCCACTCTTTTGCTAGCAGAGGAGCCCGGTCTTTTGAGACGTCTTCTTCCCTCTTCTCTTCCAGAGATGTTGACACGACGCTCCCTCTCGCTGTAATGCCGTGAGCGAGGTCCGCAACCAATTATATAGGCATGGGGCGTGGCCACCGGGTGTTGTCACCCGGTGACCCCGCCCCCTTATGACGTCACAGTCCCATCATGCCCCGGGGCTGTGACGTCATAAGAGGGCGGGGTCACCGGGTGACATCACCCGGTGGCCACGCCCCATGCCTATATAATTGGTTGCGGACCTCGCTCACGGCATTACAGCGAGAGGGAGCGTCGTGTCAACATCTCTGGAAGAGAAGAGGGAAGAAGACGTCTCAAAAGACCGGGCTCCTCTGCTAGCAAAAGAGTGGCAAAAGAGCAGAAGATAGCGGAGGAGCCCTGTAGAAGATAAGCCCCCCCGCCTGCAGACCCCGACAACCAACGGCCAGGGTTGTCGGGAAGAGGCCCTTATCCTCATTGACATGGGGACAAGGTGCTTTGGGGTGGGGGACCCCTCAAAATTCATACCAAACACAGTGCCTGGTATTGGCGGGGATCCAAGTCGGATCCCCATGCTGCTTGTCGCTCATTGGGAAAGGAAAAAACATTTTTCCTTTCCCGAAGAGCGAGCCAGCTCGGTGCTGATATCCGCAGCTGACACAGTGCACTGCGATTACCTGCGGTTATGTGCGGATAGCTGCGCTCCTGGACGCAGTCAATTCTATTTTTTCTATTCGCACGGAACCGCATGTAACTAAATCGCAGCTAAACACAGTGTGTGTGAATGGGGTCATAGGAAAGCATTGTGTGCTTTTAGCTGCGGTAGAAAACTAGAAAATCCGCAGCTAAAAGCACCATTCTATCCATCCATGTGAAAGGGGCCTTAGGTAGAGTAGTCCTTTAACAACAAAATATGATAACTGAAAGCAGGGAGATTGGATTTTTCACTGAAATGGCTACAGTAAAATGAACTTTGATTGCTATGGGATGTTACATTAGGTACTGTAAATCATCATTGTGCTTGCACCTAATAAATAATACTGTGGGAGGCCTTAAAGTGTTACTAAACCCACAACAGTAAAATCAGTCTGTATATGCAGTAATGCATGCTTGTTATACTCTCTGTGGAACCTAAGGGGTTAATCCTCCACATTGTGTAAAAAGGGTGTTTGATCCTGTCTTCTCTGATCCTCCCTTTCTTCCACAGTCCTAAATCTATCTGCTGATAGAACAGAGCCTTGGAGACAAGCCGCACATGCTCAGTTTGCTAGAGAGTTTTTTTTTTCTTGGGAGAGTGCATGTGATCAGCACAGGGCCAATCAGCACTGTCCAGACAGAGGGTCAGGGGTCCTGCAGCCTCATATGACAATCAGGGGCGAATGAAATCTCCTCCTACAAGCTTTAACCAGACACTGAGAAGTCACAAGACTGCTCTAACTGCTGATGAGAAAAGATATTTAGCATTTTATATTTACTAAAATAATTGCATTCTTCATGTTCAGTGTACTGTGGGAGACCAGATATAGTGAATGGAGGGTCCTGGGTTTAGTAACACTTTAACCCCTTCCCAACCAGCCGCGGCAGTTATACTGCAGCAGGTTGGCTCCCCTGGGTGAACGGACGTAGCTGTACCACTAGGGGGCGGCTCGACACCAGAGCTGATGCGCGTGCCCGCCGGTCGCGATGACCCCTTGATCGCCCCCTATTGTTAACCCCTTCCCTGCCAATGACATTTACACAGTAATCAGTGCATTTTTATAGCACTGATCGCTGTATAAATGCCAATGGTCCCAAAAATGTGTCATAAGTGTCTCATCTGTCCGCCATAATGTTGCAGTCCCGATAAAAAAAAAAAAAAAAAAAAAAAAATCGCTGATCACCGCCATTGCTAGTAAAAAAATAATAATAATAAAAATGCCATAAATCTTTCCCCTATTTTGTAGACACTATAAGTTTTGCGCAAACCAATCAATATACGCTTATTGCGATTTTTATTACAATAAATATGTAGAAGAATACATATTGTCCTAAACTGAGGAAAAAAAAATAGCTTTTTCTAAAAAAAATTGGGGATATTTATTATAGCAAAAAGTACAAAATATTTTGTTTTGTTTTTTTCAAAATGGTCGGTCTTTTTTTGTTTATAGTGCAAAAAATAAAAAACGCAGACATGATCAAATGCCATTGGCTGGTCATTGAGCAGCCAAATCTTCTGGGGCTGAACTGATTAAAGAACATCTGTACTTTATATGGGCCCACTCTTTCCACCCAGCTGCTCCATTCATAGAAACCATACTACAGCTACTATGAATGAAAGATCTATGAATGGACAGGGCAGAGCTATCAATCATCCACCCATCCTCTATTCATAGATCCTGCTGCAGTACGGCTTCCATGAATGGAGGAGCTGGGCAGAAAAGGCAGGCATAGTCAGGCTTTCTTGATGAGAGCCTGTGACAGCCTGTTAGTTGTAATAACCATAGGCGTTCGCACAGGGTGTGCCAGGTGTGCCTGGGCACACCCTAATCGCCTTGTGTGGTGCATATTCCCCCGTTTAGACCACTGATATTTCATCCACAAAACAAAATGTTACAAAATACATTAATTGATTTAAAAAAAAAATAGAACTAATGACACTGTCCACTGCCCTACTGACACCATCAGTACATATACACATGCATATGTATTTGAGCTTTGGGGTGCACACCCTAATGCAAGAGACTGCACACACCTATGGTAATAACCACCGCCGCACAGGCAGATTACGGCAAATCTCGGAGGTAGGTGGAAGGATGGAGGAGCATTTTCACTGACTAAAGAGATTGAATCAGCACAAGGGACACATCCTAATGACTGTGTGGTTTGTCCTTTGTGCCGCATTTTCTGTTTCCAATTTTGGCTGCACTTAGGCTTTAATTTCTGTGGCTGAATGGAGCAGAAGGGGGAGAAAAGGAAAGAACCAATTAAAGCAAATCATGCTTTGCTTTGAATGGGAAAAGAAAATGTGTGCTTTACTTTGAAAACATTACCAAAAATATTTCACACAGTGGTATAATTATGCCTGTGTAACTAAATAAAATGTGCACCCATATATTATTCCAGTGCTTGCATACATTTCAGAGAAGCTAACAGTGCAGACTCCAAATAAGCATTATCGAGAAGAAGCTGGAAGCTGGCTCCTTTGAATTGTAGCTCTGCCTCTGCAAGCAGGTTAGAATAAAATAGAAGGTGAAGTGTATGTGTGGTCAAATCAAAACTCTATATATAGTAGTCTGCCCACGCATGCACATTGTCCTGTTATTTATCTACAGAACACCATTAAAAGTAAAAGATATCTTGTGATCCTGCTAGAAATACTAGCAGTACCTAACTTCTCTTTGTGGACTATTAACACTGGCCCTGCTGAAAAGGTAAGTAGTGTGGTGAGCACTCAGCATGGTTTGCGAAGCTCATGGCTTGACTACTAGACAGGTGGTGACATTACCCAAGTTGGTATGGTACCCTCTGCTCATCTATACAACTCCAATGCTCATTCAAGTGTGAGGCTGGGTTCACACTGCAGTACGGAGCGGCTCACAGCAGGGGACCAGTTAGGGTTGCCACCTTTTCTTCAAACCCGAACACTTTTTTTTGTTGTATAAACGATACATATGTTTTGCTATTGAATAATATTTCTAATCATAAGAAGTTAATAACAAGAGTCCCCCTTTACATCAGAGTCCACAGAGTTCCCGTTTTACATCTGAATCCACAGAGTTTCCTTTCACTGTAAGGGGGACTCTGCAGACTCTGATGTAAGGGAGAACTCTGGGAACCCTGATTTCAGGGGGAACCCTGAGAACTCTGATGTATGGAGAGGACTCGGGGATTGGAGTGTGGGAAGACACAGAGGGGTAGGGGTGGGGGGAAGAGGTGCAGATCGAGCCCTCTCTCCTCTACCATCTGTGTTTGGATGGAGGAACTGTTAGTGCTGGCTTTGTGCAGTGTGAAAGAGTGGAACAGACACTCTCAGCTTAGACAACTGCGGCCAGCAACCCTGCTGGGAAGCCATAGTCCAGTCTAAATAATGTGTCCGGGTTTCCAAACCCAAACTGTCCAGGTGAATCCTGAACAGGTGGCAACCCTAGGTCCAGTGCATCCCTGTTCACCATTTCAGGTCCGATTTCAGTCTGAATTTTTGGCTGAATTCGGACCTGAAATGGACCAGAAGACACACAGGACTCCGGTGCAATTCGCACTGGAGCCGCTCTGGAGATGTGTGAACCAGCTCCATTGAGAGCCGGTCACAATCTCCTGACATGCGAATTGAATGCAGGTTTCCCTGCATCCGATTCTCGATAGTGTGAACCCAAAAGTGTAGCTGCCAACTGAAAAGGTGGCACCGAAAAGTCCTATAAAACTGTTGATACGCTTTAGGTAGGGGCAATTATTTAAAGTGGTTGTAAACTCTGGAAAAAAAACAACCTGCAAGACAAAGGCATAATGAGCTAGTATGCATTTTATACTAGCTCATTATGAAATACTCACCATAGAACGATGCTGTTGCGGTGTTCCCCGTACACCACTGACGGGTGACATGTCTCCGCAGTGTTACTTCCGGGTTCGCGGGCTCTGGCGCTGTGATTGGCCAGAGCCGCAATGACGTCACATGCGTGCGGGAGCCACCGGTCACGGCACAGCAGCTGAAGAAACAGCACATACGAGCTGTTTCTTCAGTGCAAGTGCAAGCTTAGGAGAAATTCATGGTACCTACAGGTAAGCCTTGTTATAGAAGATTTACAACCACTTTAAAGACACTTTGAATGCAAATGAGGAACACTGGAGGAAAGCAGATATGGCATTTGTATTTGTATGCAAGGTAACATGCTGCATGTGAAAACTGTTAAAAAGAATTTGTATCTACTTTAAAGCTATATACACATGTGGTTGGGTGCAGTGTGGAGTGGTGGCAATAAATACTTAGAGCCAAGTTGCAAAAATCAGAACTGTATTTGAACTGAAGTTCAGTAATGCATAACAAGCGCGGCGGGAGGATAACCCAACCGGGTGCACTCACAGGATGTTATGCGATGAGTAATAGCATTAGGTCTCAGGTGTGCCAGCAGTGTCTGTCTCGAAGGGCGGAGTGCAGCTTGGCTGGTTCATACCCAAGTGGGGAGGCTTCCAGGAAGGATGGGGTGTCCCTGCATTTTCCCTACTCGCCTGGAACCTCTCCTTGACGCTAAGCACTGTCCCTGACAGGCGGGTGACCTATCCCTACTCTATCAACACGTAGAATGCGCACCAATCCCAGGAGCCAGGGTCTTAAATAGACTCAGCGTAGCCCAAGATGGCCGCCAAAGTCACACGAGATGCCAGCATCCCTTTGAATGCTGCCTCCCTTTGACTGAGGAGATTATACTAGAGCGAGGCTCCTCTTGACATCCTCCTTCACTTGCATTGCCACTATGGATGAGCGCCACCTACAGTGGAGAAAATAACGAACCTGCCTATATACATGCTAGGGTTATATAGCTAATCAAACCTCAATCTTACACAGTAATGTAAAGGGTAATGCATAAAGTGCACTAACCAATAGAAACCTATCATGTGTACCATTTTTATAGATCAGCTGTATCTGTGTAGCTGTAAAACTGTATTGCAACTGATATCTATTTGGTTGCAGTGGGTTACTACTATTTGTAGTACTTAACGGACAATCCATCTGTGTTGGGAGGTCATCTCATCCCTCTTAAAAAGCCCCATACACACTATCAGATTTTCTGCTGATTTTTGTCTTCAGATTTACCAAAACCATGTAGTGCAAGGGCCTGCCTGATTGCATACAAATTGAAACTCCTAAGGTTTGACCTCATATTATATGGTTTTGGTAAATCTGAAGGAAAAAATCTGCAGAAAATCTGATAGTGTGTATGGGGCTTAACAGTCACTTTTTGTTTAATAGGCAAGTGTCATATATTTTAATCTAATTATAGATTCTTTGTTTTTCTAATAATTTAGTTACAGAATTAGGAGTTTTTCAGTCATCAGTCATGGAAACTCCTACAACAAACGCTACATTCACCTATAACAGCATGGACAATACACAGTTACCCCATTCCACAGAAACTGATAAAGACTATAGAGGAATATTCTCTAACAAAATGCATGAAAGAGGCTTAAAACTGCAACAAAAAACATTAGCGAATATAAAAAAACAAAGTGAACAAGAGAAGAAAATTGAAGAAATTGTTCCTGCTGATGAATTGGCAAAGGAATGGTACAGCCAAGACAAATTAACTGTGGGTACGCGAGCTTATCTGCTTGAGAGTATAATGCCCTCTGTTGTTCACGGGGTTGAGGCCATGCTCCAAGAGGTCGACAAAAAAAAAGTTCTTGAAGAGGACTCAGTAAAATTTGATCCAGTTAATTATCTTGGAGAATACCTTATGAGACATAATCCTGGGTTCTTTCCCGGCTCTGAAAAATCTGCTTATGTTCGAGGCCTAAAACAAGTAGTTGCTGATCTGAAAAATAACGTTTTTGACTTAGAATTCAACAGGTAAGCTAAAATGTAGTAAATAGCGTTGACTGTTCAAGGTCCTTGTAGAAGAAGCTGATTAAGTATTCCTTTGAGGTTCATTGTTGTTCTTTTATTGTATGTACATTCTTTCTTATCATGGTGGTACCTTGTGGTTTGCCATGGTGGTTTGTCACAAACACGTGAGGCACCTAAAATCTGTTATGTATGGAAATTGGTGTCCCAACTGATTGGTGTCCTCAGCACCGCTGCAATTACTCGCTATAATATTACCACCAACAATTGACTGAGTTTAATACTATTTTTATACATTCGCAGTGGAAGACAATACCCTTCTCCATGCTAACCATCTGGCCCTCACGTAGTTCCACTTGTTTGTGTTTGATGGGTCTCTTTCTCCTTTTAATACTGATACAAAAGGAATAGGCATGAGACACCAAGAGATAACATACATATATACAGAGGAAGAATATACTGCGCTACCCTAAAGAAAAAACAGCAGCTAACACGGCCAACAAGATATATGCCAAGTAAAAAGAAAACAAAATAAGTGTAGCGCTAAAAGGGTTTTAAAATGTCCAATGTCAAAAATAAAAACAGTAAACCAACAGTTCAAAATGTGGAATATGGGAGGAAATCATCTATATATTATATATATATATATATATAAACACACATTAATCCCAATGATAGGAAGTCCTCAGGAACTGTATGACTTCAAACACAGAGTACATCAATAGGTGTATGACATCTGAAGTGGAGACAGACACACCACCACCAACAATGAAGAGGCTTACCAGATCAAATGGACCCAAAGGGGCATACGCCGAGTTGGGTCAGACAAGGCTTAGGTGGTCAGTGGCTGTAGGTGGCCCGGAGGGGTGATGTTTATGGGATGAACCATAGGTTGCATAATGCAGAATCAGTGGGAGCCCTGAGCGTGTCACTAGCCACGTCGCCTGCCACCAGATGCCATCAGGTGTCCCCAGCGGAGTCCATCCTTACATCAGGTGCCCCCAGCGGAGTCCGTCCTTACATCAGGTGCCCTTAGCGGAGTCCGTCCTTACATCAGGTGCCCCCAGCGGAGTCCGTCCTTACATGCAGCCTTTTTGCTCTCCTTTTTGCTCTTTTTGCCAAGAGCCTGGGATACTCAGACAACTTCTGTGTAGGAGAGCAAAAAGGCTGCACTGATTGACTGCACAGGGCTCCCACTGATTCTGCATTATGCAACCTATGGTTCATCCCATAAACATCACCCCTCCGGGCCACCTACAGCCACTGACCACCTAAGCGTTGTCTGACCCAACTCGGCGTATGCCCCTTTGGGTCCATTTGATCTGGTAAGCCTCTTCATTGTTGGTGGTGGTGTGTCTGTCTCCACTTCAGATGTCATACACCTATTGATGTACTCTGTGTTTGAAGTCATACAGTTTCTGAGGACTTCCTATCATTGGGATTAATGTATATATATATATATATATATATATATATATATATATAATTTCCTCCCATATTCCACATTTTGAACTGTTGGTTTACTTTTTTTATTTTTGACATTGGACATTTTAAAACCCTTTTAGCGCTACACTTATTTTGTTTTCAACATACATATATACAAATTACTCAGTTAACATATTATTCATAAAATTGCCTAATGATGAAGCCACACGTAATATAGCTTATTCAGCCAGCACTTCCCACCTACACCTCACTCCAATGTGTTTCACCTATACAAGGTGAATCATATGGGTGAAACGTGTTAGATGGGGCAGTTTGTAGATAGGGCCCCTCTGTGTGTTTGTGCTGCTGATTAAATTGTATCACATGCAGCATAATCAGTGTACAACTCAGTATCTGGTTGTGATGGTGGGACAGAGCAGAGACAGGCTCTCTTGATCACCTATTTTGCTCAAGACTGCAAAGGATTGATGGGTATGGAGCAGTACTTCTTTTTGGGAGACTAGAAAAATTGCATAGGTGCACATTTACTAAAAAATCTCCAATAGAGATGTGCACAATGGAAAAATTTGTTTCATTTCTAATTCGTTCATTAAGCTAATAATTTATTCTCGTCATATTCGTTATGTTAGAATGATTTGTTTTGGAAGTTAGTTTTGTATATTCAGATTCAATTAGTATAATTGTTTTGTTTTGCAAATCGATTCAAATTTGAGAAGACACCTATTTTCGTTCTATTTTATTCTATTCTATGCTATTCTTTTCCATTCTATTCTTTTACTTTCTATTCTATTAATTTTCTATTCTATTCTGTTTTAATTTTTTATTTTATATTCTTTTCTGTTTTATTCTATTGTGTTCTTTTATTTTCTATTATATTGTATGCTGTTCTATTTTATTCTATTCTATTTTTTCTATGCTATTATATTCTGTTTATTTCAATTCTATTCTATTCTATTACATTCTATTTCTTTTATATATTTCTATTCTATATTTTTCTATTCTATTCTATTCTATTCTATAAAGCAGCCTAAATAGGATTCATCATCTTATTTCACTTTTATACATTAGTGGGGATTATTTACGAAAGGCAAATCCACTTTGCACTACAAGTGCAAACTACAAGTACAAGTGCACTTCAAATTGCACTGAAAGTGCACTTGGAAGTAAAGTCGCTGTAGATCCGAGGGGGACATGCAAGGATAATAAAAAACAGCATTTTAGCTCAAAAATGATTGGATAATAAAATTAGCAGAGCTTCCCCTCATTTCAGATCTACCCCTTAGATTTACAGCGACTGCACTTCCAAGTGCACTTTCAGTGCAATTTCAAGTGCACTTTGCACTTGTAGTTTGCACTTGTAGTGCAAAGTAGATTTGCCTTTCGTAAATAACCCCCAATGCATCTATTGCAATATGTTTCCATTTCGAGTTTGAATTCTGATAATTTGTTATTTCACTATGTCATTTCGTTTCGTTATAATTTATTTGGGATTCAATGAAATTCATTACTTTTGTGATACTTTGACCGAATTTTGATTCGTAACGCAACAAATCGCACATGTCTAATCTCTAAGCCACCTACCCCCAGCCCTCCTTTTCTGAACTGTGCCAACCCCTCACCCCAGCTGCTTATTAGTTGTAAGTGCAGTTTAGTTTAGGGGGCTGTAGGGTGCAGGTTAGCAAATGAGTACTGAAAGGCACAACTGTACTTTTAAGTAAGACTTTAGAAAAAAATATGCTGCCATCTTTGCTGACCTCCTTTAAAAAAATTCTATACATACATGGATGTTTATTTCTAGTAACAGATTAACTTGATTATTAAACTGATGACTTTTCAGTTTACTGAGAATGCTTGGTTAATCAGAATATATCATATCCAGTGGCTATCATGGTTATACATTGCTTCCCAGGAATCCATATAGTATCTTATGTATCTACGGTTCATCAGAAAGACTGTTGCACTGAGAATCGGGTATCTTAAAATTGTAAAATTTGGATATAACTTCGCTCCCATTACCAGTCACATTGGCGATCAGGAAAATTGAAAAAAGTGAATCTCCCTAGAGGGGACACAGACAGAAATAAAGAACAGATGGATTATCTGTTAAAAAAAAAAACAGACAGGGGTTCTATCTTCTCACTACTCCATCCAATAATAATAATAATAATAATAATAATAATAAAAAAAAGTTTTGCCTTTAGTTATAGTTTAAGTCAAGATCTGATATTTTACCATTATCATCTATTTGTAGATTACAGTGAATGTTTAGAGAACTTTCCTTTTTAAACTTGTGCACTTCACTTGCAGTGCTTTTCAGGCTGGCTTCAGTAACATGCAATAAAAAGGTGAGATTTACCATGTGTTACGGCAGTGCATGGTAATGAATAAAGTACAGTGCAATGCCTTTCAATGTGAATTCGTTTTTTAGCACACCACAACGCACAAATGGGAATCATCCTTGTGTTGTGCAGTGCCCTAAGTCTGGGTTCACACATATGTGGCCGTGGTTTCAGTGTGGGTGTCTGGTGCGGTTCTGATCACCGGTCCAGGTGCGATTCAGGTGCAAATTTTTACCTGAAATCGCAGGTGAACTGGACCCAAAAATCGCATAGGACACTTTTTAAAACTGCACCACGGCCGACAGGTATGAACCGGCTCCATTGAAAGCAGGTCCGATTCACATGTTATGCAAGTTGGATGTGGTTAAAAACGCATCCAATTCACATATATGTGAACCGAGCCTTAAAGTGGAATTAAACCTCCGCCAATTTTTTCTTTTTATTGGGCCCCAGGAGCTGTTCGCCCATAAATGTGCTAGTATGCACAGAATCTAAGCATATTATGGAAGACTTACCTGTCAAGCAAACCCCTCCAGCAATGCTCTGGCAGCACTCCTGCTGGACACAGGTGCTGTAATCTTCTCCCTGTCATCCTTCTGGATTCAAAAACCTTAGCCGTTTGGTTTGCCAGGCCCCGCTGCCATTGCAAATTGAGGTCTGGTTCACACCACAAAAACGCACTCCAGAGCCGTTCCGGATGCTTTTCTGCATACACATTTTTAACATGTTTTTGATGCATTCCAGATTCTTTTTTTATTCTTTTTTTCCTGTTTTTTTACACTATACTGGGGTATGGTGCATTTTGATGCGTTCCAGTGCGTTTTTTTAATGTGTTTTACCATGTTCCAGTGCAGAAAAAATGCATGCAGCATGTTCTACTTTTTTTTTTTTTTTCTGGAACTGGACTGCCCTTTGGGTTGCCACCTCATCCCTTTAAACCTGAACACATGTTAATTACACAGGTTCTGTGATTGATTAAGGTGGTAATTATACTCACTTGGTGCCTTATCTGCAATAAATTAGCCTCAGAACCTGTGTAATTCATATGTGTTCGGGTTTAAACTATGGTGTGAACTATGATATTGGAAACCATATAACCTACTTTCCATGCATTTTTGATGCAGAAAAGAACAGACTGGACTGCATGTGGTGTGAACTGTCCCTAAATGACCATGTGTGACAGTTACATATTATGCCTCACAAATATTGCACATAATGTAAAGATCACCCCAGGTAGAATATGCAGTTAATCCCAGTAGGCCAAAGGGGTGTGATTAGCTTCATTGTTTATAATGTAGCTCAGATATGCAGGCAGATGGTGGTGGCACCCACTAATAACCCTTTTGCCTCAATATGGTGATTCAAAAAGTATGGTACAAAAGTAAAGCTGATTTATTCTTAACGGAATGAACCTAACACAACTGTATTAACATGAAAAGACACATTAACTGTCCAACTTTTATCTCTGCCTTACAATTCTTCGATGTGAGCCCCATTGGTGACACAACAGATGATTTCCGTTTACCATTGTTGTCACTTTCGCTACAAGTTTGTCCTTTTGCATTTTGCACAATGGTAAAAAGCCAATTGTTGAAAATTATGCAGGCGAAAAATCTCAAGTTATTTTCTGTTTATTTGCTTGTTCATGTCACCACCACCAGAGCTGTAGCATAGCTCAGTTGTCCCTGATTTCGAGGGACTGTCCCTGATTTGGAGCAATGTCCCTCTGTCCCTCTTTCCTCCTCATTTGTCCTTCATTTTGGTCTGATCTATATAGATGTATATAAAATGCACTTTTTATACATCAAAAAGTGTTTCCCAGTACTAAACCTTTCATCTGATTTATAAGCTGCATTTGTAAATTCCAAAAGCCAATATAAGGGAATAGTAGTGGTAAAAAAATCACTTGTAGGTTTAACCAATCTTGTTTTTTTGTACAATTCTCCTTTAAGGGGGCGTGACAAGGGGTGTGTCCTATGCCTGCATACTTTTGCTGATAGGTGTCCCTCATTCCCATCTCAAACAGTTGAGAGATGGCGACTTTGAAGTAAGAGAAGGCTTTTTGTGTGTTGGAATTTGCACAAACGAGGGCTGTTGCTATGCAGGAAAGAACGATTCACTGATGTCGCTCTGGTCTCTGCGATTGCCAGGCCCTGCACCCTGTAACTTCTTTCTGTGGGGGTACACCAAGGACTTGGTGTATGTCCTCTCCCCCCATGCCACAGGACCTGAACGTCCTGAGACGAGGCATCACAGAAACAGTGAAGTCAATATCCGAGGACATGCTGGCATGGGTCGGACGGAACTGGAGTACTGTCTCGAAATGGGGCTCACATCGAACATTTGTAGTGCAGAGGTAAAACTTGGATAGCTAACGTGTCTTTTCATGTTAATTTAGTTGTGTTGCTTCCATTATGAATAAATTGGCTTTAATTTTGCGCCATAATTTTTGAATCACACTGTATATTGCACTAAGGACCTGGAACATATATTCAGAAAAGAATTGTCTTTGCTCTGACTTTTCTGACCTGCTTATCTGTTTCAGGTCAGAAAGTCAGAAAGTACCGCTCTATAGCAGTTTTACTGCTACAGGGTGGCCGTTGCGCATCAGATCGATTCTGCACTTCTGGGCAGCGGCACGAGTGGTCGCCGCCGGCAGCTCGCTCCCGCTGTGATTATGTACAGCAGGAGCCGATCAGTGGGTACCCTGGAGTCGGTGTCCGCTGGCACCCACTGATTGTTCATGACAGAGTCAAAATGACAGTCTACCTATGTAAACAAGGCAGATTGCCTTTCTGTCAGTAGTAAAGGCATGGATCCTGTGTTCCTAGAAAGCAGGGACAGGGATCCATGTCTTCCCTTAGTAAAAGCACCTCCCACACAGTACACAAACACTGGCTAAGTACAGAGTTAACCCTTTTATCGCCCCGTCCCAGCCAGTGTCATTAGTACAGTGACAGTACATATTGTTATCACTGTTAACTGTATTAGTGTCACTGGTTCCCAAAAAAGTGTAATTTAGTGTCTGATTTGTCCACCGCAACATCACAGTCTCGCTGTAAGTCGCTGATCGCTGCCATTACTAGTAAAAATAAATAAAAATTTCATAAATATATGCCATAGTTTGTAGATGCTATAACTTTTGCACAAACCAATCAATATACGCTTACTGGGATTTTTTTTTTACCAAAAATATGTAGCAGAATAGATATTGGCCTAAATTGATGAAGAAATGTGATTTTTACATATTTTTAATTGGATATGTTTTATAGCAGAAAGTAAAAAAAAAAAATATTTTTATTTCAAAATTGTCTTTTTCCCTTTATAGCACAAAAAATGAAAAATGCAGAGATGATCAAATACCATGAAAAGAAATCTCTGTTTGCGGGAAAAAGGGACATACATTTTAATTGGGTACAGTGCCAGTTAAAGTGACTCAGTACCGTATCTGAAAAAATGGCCTGGTCATGAAGGGGGGTAAACCTTCCAGAGCTGAAGTGGCTAATACTCAGTAAAAAGTAATGTAGTACTGAGATACGTGATTATGTGGTAGATATATTATACACAATATACGTTATGCATGACACACTTTTTGACGGCAGACTAGGACAGCTGAAAGAAGAGCTGAAGGAAAACCAAGAGAACCGGGGACAGGTGGAAAGTATCAACAGCCAGGTAATGCAGAAGAGAAAGGAAGCTTTGTCCTTGCAGTTCCAAGAATGGACACTAGATGTCACCGGGAGGATCCCTCTTGCACTGGTAAGTTCAAGGACTGTCATCAGTTCTACTAAATTTCTAAAGGGGTCTATCTACAGAGTGTTAGATCAAATTCACCATAATGTCACAGAAATTAGCCAACACTAATTAGATCTGTTTTTTGTTTTCATGCTTAATACTGTATGTAGCCTAACTAAAGCTGAAGTTAGAAGATAATGGGTTGCCATGCACTGCTGCTCCAGATTCTGTCGTTTTCAGTTTTGATTAACTCCCCCCATAGTAGCATGCTCCTAGTTGCATATTGGACCTGATTTACTAAATGCACGTGCCGGTGCATCAGTAATTTTCATGGAACAAACTACTGTATATCCTCACATTATTTACTAGGCAGCCACAATGCATATAGCCACAATACATATAAATGTACATATAAATGAGGTTTGCTACGGAGTATATGCTACAGTGTCGTAGCCGGAGCAGTTCCCACATCAGTGTTTGATTTTTATACAGGTTCAGAGATTGGGGTTGATTTACTAAAGGCAAATCCACTCTGCACTACAAGTGCACTTGTAAGTGCAGTCGCTGTAGATCTGAGGGGAAGCTCTGAAATGAGGGGAAGCTCTGCTGATTTTATCATCCAATCATGTGCAAGCAAAAATGCTGATTTTTAAATTTCCTTGCATGTCCCCCTCAGATCTACAGCGACTGCACTTTCAAGTGCACTTGTAGTGCAAAGTGGATTTGTCTTTAGTAAATAACCCCCCCATTGTGTTCACTATTCATGCCTACATCAGTGCCAATGCAAGCTCAAGGTGCAAGCATACCATACCATTGTGATTTATCCCTGCTCTTGTCCAAATATTTTAGTAAATCAATCCCACTGTCATTTTGTGTCATTGTAGGTACAAAGTGCTTTAAAATCATTCTTTGAGCTTGTCTCTGAAAATACAGCAGGGCCCAAACCAGGTAGGAACCACTAATGTTAGTATGCCCTCCTGTATGACTATATTAATGAGTAGAGATTAGCTATTTTCTAAAATGTATTTCACCTTCATTTTAAAGTATATCTAAAAGCAAAGCTTCTTCCTGGTGCCTCAATGGCAGCATACATGTGATAGTAGCCCCACCTACTTCCGCCTAAAGGGCCAGTGCATAGCTATAAGCCCCCTTTCACACTGGGGCGGTGGGTGCGTCGGTGGTAGAGCGCCGCTATTTTTAGCGGCGCTTTACCATCAATTTCGTGGCGCTATTCGGCCACTAACTTTTACCCCCCGCTAGCAGCCGAGAAAGGGTTAAAGCCACCCGCAAAGCACTGCTGCAGCAAGCTTTGCCTGTGGTACAGCCACGCTGCCCATTGATATCAATGGGCAGGAGCGGTGGAGGAGCGGTATACACACCGCTCCTTCACCGCTCCAAAGATGCTGCTAGCAGGACTTTTTTTAGCGTCCTGCCAGCGCACTCCAGTGTGAAAGCCCTCGGGCTTTCACATTGGAGACACAGGAGAGGCTCTTTCAGGGCGCTTTGCAGGCGTTATTTTTAGTGCTGTAGCGCCTGCAAAGCGCCCCAGTGTGAAAGGGGTCTAAAGTGTTAACGCGCACACGACAGCCCATTCCGAAAGTTAATTCGAAGGTCCCACTATATGGCTGGGCTGCAACCACTGAAAGCAATTGCTGTACGTTCCTCCAGCAGCATCTGGACATCGTGGGCACCATGTGCAGAGATGTCAGCCAACACGACAGGCAGGAGAGCCAATCAGATTCTGTTATGGCGAATTCTTTCATCACTACTGATGGTCTTAGCATAGTTGCCAACATTGAAAAAAATGTATAGGGACACTTTTGTCTGTAGGCGGAGTCTTGCGATAATTAGGGGGCGGGGCATCCGTTTGAAGGCGGTGCGTTGAGAAAAAAAAGTGGTGCGCAGCGGCGAGAAATGGGTGTGGTTTAAGTGGGGGAATGGGTGTGACTTAAATGGGGCATGGCTCAAAGGGTGTGGTTAGAGTCTGAGATGAACGAGGGATGGAGAAAGACAGAAAAAAAGAAAAGAACTAACAGCAGGCCCAAATCCTATACTACAATAGCAATATGTGTATTCCAGAAAGTTTTACAATCAGCAGATAAAGATACTCCAAACACTGGTGTTAACGCTTCAATCATCACAGCACCATGGTTGTTATGGTGTCAGGATGATTGAAGTGCATTATTTCTATTACTACATTGTAATATAAAATGAAATAGTTCAACTTACCATAATGCAGAATCAGTGGGAGCCCTGAGCATTTCACTTGTCACATCGCCTGCCACCAGATGCCATCAGGTGTCCCCAGCAGAGTCCCTTCTTACACCAAGTGTCTCCAACAGAGTCCCTCCTTACACCAGGCATCCCCAGCAGAGTCCCTCCTTACACCAGACGTCCCCAGCAGAGTCCCTCCTTACACCAGACGTCCCCAGCAGAGTCCCTCCTTACACCAGGTGTCCCCAGCAGGGACCCTCCTTACACCAGGTGTCCCCAGCAGAGTCCCTCCTTACACCAGGTTTCCCCAGCAGGGTCCCTCCTTACACCAGGTGTCCCCAGTAGAGTCCCTCATTACACCAGGTGTCCCCAGTTACCAGTGGCGTCACTAGGGTTGATGTCACCCGGTGCATAAAAACATGGTGACACACCCCCCACCCACTATAGTCCTCCCTCAGTATAGACCCCCCTCCTGCAGTACAGACCCCCTCCAGCAGTATAGATCCCCCTCACTAAGTGCAGACCCTCCTCCCATAGTGCAGACCTCCCTCAGTACAGACCCCCCCGGACAAACCATCCCCCCTCCATCTGTTCCGACCCCCCCCCATTAGAACAGACCCCCAGGACAACCCACCCCCCCATATGTACAGACCCCACCAGGACAGACCACCCCCACATATGTACAGACCCCCCAGGACAACCCATCCCCCCATAGGTACAGACTTCCAGGACAACCCACCCCCCATATGTACAGACCCCCAGAACAACCCACCCCCCCATATGTACAGACCTCCCCAGGACAAACCATCCCCCATATGTACAGACCCCCCAGAACAACCCACCCCTCATATGTACAGACCACTCCTTGGACAAACCACCCCCCATATGTACAGACCCCCCGGGACAACCCACCCCCTCCCCTCATGCACTGGGCGATGAGTGGAGGATTCAATGTGCAGCCGCCCGGAGAGTTGCTTGCTCAGACTGTCACTCTCCGGGTGGCACGCTTGTGACAGTCTCACTCAGCGCGGCGCTGGGAACCAGGGCTCCCCATCACAGGAGAAAAGCTTGTGGATGCCGAAGGGGAAGAACCAAGAGGCGAAGCCCGGGTGGCAATGAAAGCGGCTGCCAATAGAAATGGAGCTCCATTTCTATTGGCAGCCGCATTCATTGCCACCTGGGCTTTGCCTCTTGTTTCTTCATCACGAGCTGGACTTTGGTAAAATGGCCACGACGGAGAAAGCATTACCCAGTGCCGGCCGCAGACCTCTAGCGGAGGCAACGGCAGGGAAAAATCGGGAAAACTGAGATTTTCCAGGAAACGATAAGACCGGGACGAAGGTCTAAATCCCGGGAATGTCCCTGAAAATTCGGGACAGTTGGCAAATATGGCTTAGTAGTCCTCACTACAGCCGTCTTTGGCATGAAGCCAGTAGCTTACTCACTTTCTTATATGATAGGATTTGCTGAAGATTCCCACTCTGTTAGCTGGTTATTAATCTATCACATGTATGCTGCCATGGAGGCACCAGGAAAATAGAAAATTATGGTAAGTATGTTCTGTTTTTTTATTCATTTTGGACAGAGAAGGGGAGTGGTGACACGTCTGTCAGATTTTTGCCATCTCTGTCTCATTAGTGAGATTTCTCTTCACTTCCTGTCCTGTAGGCTCAACATGAAGTTAAGGGATATCTTTCCAATGTGAGAAAATTCTCTTCTTAGACACTTGTCATAGGAACAAGTGTCCCATCAGACAATTTTCCCTCTATTTAGGTTCTGGTGGCGATTTAAAATTTTGGATATAACCTCACTCTCATTCCTGGTGACATTGGTGATCAGGACATTTAGAAAAAGTGAATCTCCCTAAAGGGGAGATATAAAGAAGAAATAAGATCAGACAGGGGTTGTCTGTTTTAAAAAAAAAAAAGGACAGGGGTTCTTTTCACTACGCCATCCAAAGTTAAAAAAAAAAGCTTTGCCTTTAGTTAAATCTTAAGTCAAGATCTGATTATAGGTATTTTGCCATTATCATCTATTGGTAGATTAGAGCGAATGTCTAGAAATCGTTTAATTTGCGCAGTTCACTTGCAGTGCTTTGGAAGTACATTCGATCATGCATGCTCGATCAGCTGGATAAAGAGGGAGTGGGTAATTAGAACTCTTTCACATCGAGTTCATGTGGAGGGGTACATTTATGGTACAAGGACAGTTGGAGTGTTCTTAGATAAGCTGACTGTAGATGGCTGCCAGCTCGTGACAGTCTAGAAGTAACTCTGTAGAAGGCAAAGACAGAAGGATAGCAGCACCATCTAAGTGCAGCATTGAGACATTTTATTCCATAAAAGACAATTGGTAACTCACAAGAAGTATGAGATGTCAGCGCATGTGGGATTAATAATGTGGTTCATTCGCTTGTGGGAAAGACGATCTTCCCACTGGTGAAGAGGCAGCTGATGGGTCCAGGGATGCCGGTGGTTCCCAGCTCTTCCAAACACTCAGGACAGAGTGAGACACTTCAGGATGAAGGAGGGCGCATGCTCTGAATGCACTCTCCTCCCCGCTCTCTCTCCAACCGGAAGTAATGTACACCGCTGTCTGTGAGCCGTCCTGAGTGTCTGGTAGACATCTACTTGATCTGCATGCGCAATTGGACCCCCTCTTTCTTGCCAAATGGGAAAGGGACTTGGAGGTCACTTTTACAGTACAACAAAAAGACAGGATTCTCTTTTTTGCTTATTAAAAACAAAAATCCAGGCACACAGACCAGAGGCCAAGTGAAAAGTCAAAAAGAAAAATTAAAAATAGCTGTGGCCGCTGCTGTGCAACTCATAGACAACTGAGGACAGAAAATATAATCAAAGGGGTGAACAGCTCTGATCAGCAGACATAAATAGGACCCTCATAGGCAAAGTAAAAACTTTTTATTATTGTAAAAAAATAATAAAATATTCACCAAGGCATACAGCAGTCAATTGATGGTCATGCAGAGACTTGGATTAAAAAACTAACAGTACCTGGAGGCTGGAGCCGCATGGATGACACTGGGGCTTAGGGAAACCCAGCACAATGCCGTTGGACAATGGACAAAGAACACAGGAGCACCGCTGATAAAAAATAAATAAATAAAAAATAAAAACAACAATAATAATAATCCTAATAATACACATGCATAAAAAAATCTTTCAAATATATATGTGCATTTTCTATAATATACACACAATCCTGGGCACCGCTGTGCTGCCTGGGGTTGTGTGTATATTATACAAAATACACATATATATTTGAAAGATTTTTTTATGCTTGTGTATTATTAGGATTATTATTATTGTTGTTTTTATTTTATTTTATTTTTTTTTCTTATTTTTCTTATTATTAATATTATTACTTTTCAACAGTATATTTTTAAGATATGCAATTGTTGATAAAGTATTGTGCACTGGGTATTGTTACCATCCACTCGGGATTTTTTACTTTGCCTCTGAGGGTCATATTTATGTCTGCTGATCAGCACTGTTCACCCATTTGATTATATCTTTTTTGCTTATAAAGCTTCATTATGCATAAAGTAGCAGGACATAGCCTACCAAATTGTGACGAGGTGGTACAGGACACCATCTGTGCTAGCCAAACTATTCCTACAATTGGATAACTGCTGCTGGAGATGCTGCTCTCACACGGGCACACTTTTGCACATTTTTTGGGAGTGTCCTGCCATCTGTCCATTCTGGCAGCAAGTCCTTTAATTCATTACAAATTCACAGATATCTCACTGTTCGATGACCCCAAAGCGGTCCTTCTCAATCTGACCCCCCCTTTCAGGAAAAAGTACCCTAAATCTTTGCTTAAATATTTACTTAACTCAGCTAGAGCTTGTATTTCTGCCATGTGGAAACAACATTCTCCTTCTACGCTTGCCCAATTGTTCGCCAGAGTGAATGATATAGAAAAGCATGAAGCGTCTGACCGCTGCTCAGCAAATCGGAAGAACATAAGACCAGATGGTTTTACTGTGACCAGTTTAGTTTCTCTGATAAATATCCTCAGTATCTACAGTATGAATCATCTTACGTCTATCTCTGATCACGTGGTTGTGGCCGCCTTGGCACTACTCGCAACCTCTGTAGTTACCCTTTTCTACCCTTTCCTTCACTCCTCCATGTCATCCCCTCCGCACTTTTTTTGTTCTTTCTTTCCCTTACTACTTTTTTCTTTCATTCTCCCCTTTCCTCTCTTTTACAACTCTTTTAAGATCAAAAAGGTTGATGCACATTGATCCAGCTTGTTGCCGATTGTTAGATTCAGTCATTGTAAGATCCTATTTTGTCAGATATCTTGACTGAGGTTCGACACAAAAAGCAGGCACAATGGTCTTTTGATTGCGTAAATAGTCATTGTAGACATCACATGTCAGCCTTCTGCCAGTCCTATTTGCATGCACTGTATTGTCGGTATTTAGGATGACTGTTATTATCCTGTTGACTGTATTGTTTTCTGGTACACAATCTGCTTGACATTTACTCTTAATTGTCATCTTTTGTGCATCTTTAAATAATAATAAAAAAAAAGAATAATGTTTAGCAAGAATTACTGAATTAGCAATATTTTGTAATAGAACATATCTTGTTTGTCAGGAATCAAAGAACTTGAGACAGTGGACACACTGGAACAGAAGCTTAGTAAAGAAGAGTTTGTAGAGGTTAGAATTCATTTTTTTTCCTGTCTAACAATTATCTTTTCATAATATGTGCATTCTTTTTATGTAAACCATATGGTTTTGTTCCCATACATGAACTGGTGACCCACCAAATTTGACCTTATTTCATTGTCTCGTGTACCAATGTTACAGCTGGAAAAAAAACTGAGCATGAAAGTGGGGATGTTGCCCAAAGTAACCTATAAAAGTTACTGATCATTTTTTCCATGAAACAAACGGTGATACCTGGTTAGTTGCTATTGGTAATATCTTTTGGTTCATTTTCCTTTGTCCAGTTTAACATTCAAACTTCTTTTAACTACCTTATATATATATATTTTATAGTTTCTGATTACAATATGCGTCTCTGTTCTTAAATAAAGCCCAAGTTTAATAAAAAAAATTTAATTAATCAACACAAGGGACATTACTTACATTAGTTTGAGGTGTCCCTTGTACTGCTGGCTCCTGCTTTACTTGAAATGTTTCTTCTCCGACCTCCCCCTGAATGGATGTTGCAGGCGGAAATGGCAGGGATAGGCATTCTTGATGAGTGTGTAGGGAAGGTGCAGCGTGGTAAACACTCTGAGTCCAGTTGCAGATCTGTATTGAAGTTAAGGACAGTAAAGTACAACTACCCTGCAGAAAGACAACCCGACCAGTCGCACTCCCAGAATGTTGGAGCAAAGAGTATAACAGTAGGTCTTGGGTGCACCGACGGTGTCTCTCTTGAGGGGCGAAATGCAGCCTGGTCGGTCAGTACCCAAACGGAAGGCATCCAGAAAGGATGGCATGTCCCTGCTCTTTCCCTATTAATCTGGAGCCTCTCTCTACGGCTATTACTGTCCCTGACAGACCTGTCCCTACACTACCCACACACTAAGCCTGGGAGCCGGGGTCTTAAAAAGACTCTGCCAGACCCAAGATGGCTGCCAGGGTCACATGGAGTGTCAGCATCCAATAAGATAGCTCCCACAATGACCCAGGAAACCATAGAGAAACCATGTTCCTATTGACTTCCTCTGCCTCTGCAATGCCACTGCGGTTGAGCACCACCTTCAGTGGAGAAAGTAGACTGCACCTGCCTACAAGTGTATATGGCAGATCCTTTGGCTGTATTAACCGCCAGAGCACCAGGAGGTTATGATAGCTGGGGTTAATAGAGCTGAGAGTGAGAGAATGCTGACTATGCCTGCCCTATCTGCCTACCTCCTCCATTCATAGAAGACATGCTATAGCTCCTATAACTGAAAAACTATCTATAAATAGAGGACAGGCAGATGAATGAAGGGTCCACCTCTTCCATTCACTGACCATTTTTCATTAATGGTAGCTATAATACAGCTTCTATGAATAGAGGAGAGGAGCAGAAAGGGTTGGCATAGTTGGCATTTTTGGTGAGTGCATATGACAGGTCTCTTTCTTGGCTCTATTAACCCCTTTCGCACTGGAGGATTGAGGCCGCGAGAGTAGGGGGTTTGGAGGTGGAAGATTTCAACTAAAGCAGGAGTCAGCAGAGACACTTCACATTGATAGTAGGTAATGTCCCTTATGCTGATTTTTTTTCTATTTTTGACTAATACATGATCATGATGAGTAACCCATAGCAAGATTTTGCTTACTGTGACCAAAATTCTTTAGACAGCACAGGTGTCATTGTATAGCATTGCACAAGCTGTGATCACTACATAAATCCTGTATAAAAATAATATAATTGTAGGTTACTATAGGTTACTACACTTTGTAGTACTTTGTAGTACACTTTAATCTACTCATAACCTAAGATTAAAGTATTGTATTCTGTACACCCTGTCACTTTTTTTTTGCTATCGGTGTCCCATTTGGGATTTTTTTTTTCTTTACCCCTTATAGCAGAAAAAGATTCCTCCAAACTT
Source organism: Aquarana catesbeiana (assembly GCF_042186555.1). Taxonomy (NCBI): domain Eukaryota; kingdom Metazoa; phylum Chordata; class Amphibia; order Anura; family Ranidae; genus Aquarana; species Aquarana catesbeiana. The sequence goes on along the minus strand of NC_133325.1, from coordinate 695,221,503 downwards.
TTAGACAGTTGTAAAAGGAACAGGTATCCCCTTACCTCTTGTTCTGATGACAACTGTAATATTTTGAATTTCCCTTCACTTTCTGCTTAACTTAACTCACCAGGACAAATAGAGATGGTGAATGTCCCCTGCAGGGACATCGGCAGCAATTAAAGCCTAATGGGGGCTCTAACCCTTCCTTATTCTATTAAAACTAAAAAAACACTTTAAGGTTTTGTCTTTCTCTAGGACCTTTAGAAATATCAGTGTCAGTAGAAATGAAAGACTGATATAGGGCTTAACCTTAAAAATGTCTGCCTTTGCTGCTAAGTCCCTATTTACACCTGTGCCATTTATCATGCTTTGGCTGTCATGTGACAACGTAGAAGTGGAATCCAATTATTTTCTATGGGGTCTGTTCACACCTATGTTTTGTGCTTTTTGTGTGACTTGGACAAAGGTGCTTCTTTTGGTTCAAATTTTTGTCTTGTTTTTGGCCCAATGAAAAATGAAAAAATTATGAAAGCTCATCAAAAATGCATACAAAAACGCATGAAAATTCAGCACACAACTGTGTTTAGTTTCAGAGCTGTAGTAAGCACGGTTTGTCACTAAAATGACCAAACCTAGTATATAGGTTGTTTTATTAGGTTGCTTTGTAAAACATACTCATCATTGATAAAATCTGCTAATAATAATTTTTTATATCCCCTTTCAGTATGTATATCCATTCATCAGTCACATCAACACAGACTTCTTTCAGGAATTTCTGCATCACATGGCACAATGTGCGGACATGTTCCGTGAGACAATCCGCCACGATATTTGGAGACAGAGGTTTTCTGAACTCTTTTTTGCATGTGATGCCGGAAAGGTTGGTCCATTCTCAGATGTTTTTTTTTTTATTTTTACAAAATTGAATAAAATGAATTAAATCACAAACCCTAGTGCCTTGAAGAACAATTTTATTATATAAATTTGGTAGATGTTATCACAGACTAGGTTTGCTTATGTCTGTTGTAGTGTGTACGTTTCTAAATTCGGTTCCTGCTTTTCTCCCTTAAAGCTGAGCCAAAGGCAGAAAGAAAAGACACAGATTAATGCAGCTCAGTTTTAATTAATACATGGACATTTTTTTTTTTAATACAAGCATTGTAAGTACCCAAATTTGACTCAGTATCAGATTCTTGCATCACCCTATGCAGAGCTCAGACTGGGAGAGGAAAAAGCAGCCAAAGGAGCCTATCTGTTTATGTGGTAAAAAAACAACATGCTGTTGGAAAGAGACAGCAGAGTGATGGGGAATTGAGCACATCAGCCTACTGCTTCTTATTAGTGAGAGAATCAAGCTTTATAATCCCATAGGGGGTTATTTACAAAAGGCAAATCCACTTTGCACTACATATGCAAAGTGCATTTGGAAGTGCAGTTGCTGTAAATCTGAGAGGTAGATCTGAAAAGAGGGGAAGCTCTGCTGATTTTATTATCCAATCATGTGCAAGCTAAAATGCATTTTTGTTATTTTCCTTGCATGTCCCCCTCGGATCTACAGCGACTGCACTTCCAAGTGCAGTTTCAGTGCATTTTCAAGTGGACTTTGCACTTGTAGTGCAAAGTGGAGTTGCCTTTAGTAAATAACCCCCATAGAGTAGATAGAGAAAGGTCTGCTTAGGGTCTCAACCATCACTGCCATGTTTGCAATTACACAGAAAAGAGCATATCAGCCATAACAAATCTATTATATAAAATTTTTATTTTTAGCACCATTTATATCTATATGGATGTCACTTTTTTTTTTTTTTGCCAAAGTAGTAAGCAGGGGACTGCAGTCAGCCTATCAGTACCTCAGCAGGAGAAGTAAATAAGGTAGTAGCGCACTGCCTCCTACGGATAGAAATAAATAGTGTACAGCTACTGCAATCACTAAATGCGTTCCCACATCCACATATGAAAAAGCGTGATCGCGCTGCCTCAATAACAAGATAAGGTATTCACTGAAATGTGACAATAAATACAGTAACTATAAATATAGACATTTCATATATGAAAAGTGCCAGTGCAAAATATATCCGTGAACATACATAAAAATAAATGAAAAAGTCCACTTAAATTGAATATAAATAACAAATCTTCTTCACAGAAAAAACACCAGTGTTTCAACAATTTCCAACTCGTGCTCCTTTCACCAGGTGAAGTGCAAGCTCACTGTCATTATAGACCACAAAAGGGTCAACTAAGCATGTAGGCAAATCAATCTGATGGACCAAACACTGGTTTTCAGGTTCCATTAAGAGCGATAGGGTTCCCTCTTCATAATGGCCCCACACAGCTCACAAGCAGGTCATAGGCAACAAACAGAAAAGAACAGCCTCCAATAGTGCAGTACCTGGGTTAATACGTTCAACAAACCGCACAGACCCTGCTTCATAAAATACACTCACATTTATTTGGTACAAACAGGCATGTAATAATCACCTAGGAAAGTTTTCCTCCAGAGGAAGCCACATGCGTTGGTGGCGTGACGCATAGCAGTTGAGCCTGGCGGCAGGAGTATTCACTGGATTACATGAGATGCTGGATGTTTATTACGTGCTTGTTTTTACCAAATAAATGTGAGCGTATTTTATGAAGCGTAGTTTGTGCGGTTTGATGAACGTATTAACTCAGGTACAGCACTATTGGAGGCTGTTCTTTTCTGTTTGTTGCCTATGACCTGCTTGTGAGCTGTGTGGAGCTATTTTGGAGAGGGAACCCTATCGCTCTTAAAATAACCTGAACACCAGTGTTTGGTCCATCAGATTGATTTGTCTACATGCTTAGTTGACCCTTTTGGGGTCTAAAATTAAGGTGAGCTTGCACTTCATCTGGTGAAAGGAGCACAAGTTGGAAATTGTTGAAACACCGTGGTGTTTTTTCTGTGAAGCATTTTTTTTGCATTGACTTTCTCAATTGCACAATTCATAAGAAGATTTATTATTTATTTTCAATTCAAGTGGACTTTTTTGCACTATTTATTTTTATGTATTTTTTTTACAGATATATTTTGCACTGGCACTTTATATGTATATAATGTCTATCTTTTTAGTTATTTATTGTCACGTTTTAGTCAATACCTTACCTTGTTATTGAGGCAGTGCGATCACACATTTTCATATTGACCTCAGCAACAGAGATCTCTATACATAGAGTGTGCTTTCTCAGAGACTTGTTGTTTGAGCTTGCACCAGAAGGGTGTGCTGGAGAGGTATTATTCTGTGTTATGGATGCTTGATGGCCTAATAAGCAGGCTTGGGGGAGCTTGGTGATGTATGGAGGGAGAACTGTTAAATGTGTGGTCCTGCTCTTTTTCTTTCCTTAAGGGCTTTTGCCCTGGGAGGATTTTACCATAAGATTTGTCTCTTTTCCGAGGCCTTGGGCCTGAGGATGAAAGAATACAGGAATCTTGCCCTTTCGGGGAAGGGGGGCTAAAAAATAATGTAAGGAGATGTTGTGAGTAACTGGTTGAATAGGAAGTATACACAGAAATCGTTTTATGTTGCCCTACCTTGGAATGTAAAGACCCAGATACCCCTTAAATCTCAAATGCTATGGTGCCAGAGCTCTGCAAGAGTCCAGAGAGAGCCTTTGAAAGAGATTATACCCATCTCCAGGGAAAAGAAAAGTCTTTCATTGCAGTTGGGTTGCCCCTGCAAAGTTTAAATGCCTGGTTAGTTCTAGGGGCTGCTCTCCTCTACTCCCCTATGCTCTGTCAGTGGATTGTCCCTCAGTGTCCTCATGTCCAATGCAGGGATCTGTATCGGGCTTAAGGATGTCACAGGACCTGCAACCAACAGAGCATAGAGAAGAAGAGGATGAGAGGCAGGGTTGCCAACCATCAGTAAATTTATTGACAGTTTGTAAAAATCAGTGATTTTTTACAGCTGTCAGTAAATGTCCATTAGAGAATTTTTATTTCAGAAAATGATTGTGAAATGAAATAACAAACATAGAATTCAACCTAGTACATAGACCGTTTCAATTTTATACTAAACTTCTATTTATGTGAAGTAGCACTATTGGTGCTCACTTTCAATAATTATAACTAAATATTGATCTTCGGCTGACCAACAGCTGCATTGCGAATGTCCTAAGCACTCTTAAGCCTCGTTCACATAGGGAGATTTGATCTGTGCCCCATGCGGAGCGTGTTATACTGGCACGGGGATGCCCAGGTGTCACATGCATCCTCAAATCCCATCCGCAGTCCCATAGCTGTCTATTGGGATACAGTGGCTGCACAGACTCAGTCGTTGATCCCAATGTGGCTCCCGTGAAGGTGTGGGTGCATGGCTCCAAATGCAGTCAAAGTGAGTTCAGGGACATACCCCTGCACCCACATAGATGTCATATTGGGAGTAATGGCTGTGTCTATCAATGGGACTGCCTGCACAGGAATGCACAGAACACCTGCGTATTCACGTGCGGGTAAACAGGGCCCTGCACAAGGCACAGATCAAATCGCCCTCTGTAAATAAAGCCTTACTACAAAAAGATGTCATACACATTGAATTTCAGGCGTGGTTATTTTCTTAGGGTGTAAAAAGAATAGGTGCCAGTCACTTTGAAAAGTTTAAAATAGAATCTGGTTTATTGTATAGGGCAATATGGGAGGAGGGTGTGGAGTAAATCAGGATATCCTCAGACGTAGTTTATCACATACTTCAAACTAGGCCTTAAAGCTGAACTCATGGGAAAGGAAAACTGCTCCCTTGATTACAGTAGAATCTCTCTCCTCCAGACTACAGTTCCCACAGTGCAGTGTTGCCTGACTCAGTCTATTGAACTCTTCCTACTCAGAAGCTTCCTCCTCTTGCTGATAAAGCTGGTAACCAGTTCAGCACTGCAGGCCAGAAGCTACAGAGCAGCTGCTGCAGCCAGTGTCTTTCCCTCTCCAATAGCCAAGCACCTGGCTACAGAACATTTCCTCTCACTCTATTATCTGGTGACAACTGCAAAGGTTTGGGTTTTCTATAATTTGCTGACCACAAAAAAAATAGTGTCTAGGGCAGATAAAGAGGGTAAATCTCCCCAGCAGGCATACAGACAGCAAAAAAAAAAAAAAAAACACCTGGTGGCGTTCTAACCTTCACCACTCCACCTGAAACTACAAAAAATGTTTTGGGTTTAGATACATTATACCATTCTGGGCAGAGGGGGGAGGAGCTTGCTTACAACTCATGGTAGATAGTGAAAAGGATCAATGGTGTCAGTGGGAACTTATCTGACAGGCAGAAATTACTCATTGCTCAAGGAACCCCTAGCAACATCTGGAGGAACCCTTGGGTTCCAAGAAACCCAGGTTGGGAAACCCTGCCCTAAACCAATGTATGTAACAGTTATGTGAAATTAAAGTAACACAATCAAGGCAGGCTGACTCAAAGTATGTACCTACATGAGACAATGGTGCTCAGCCCCTAAAACACCCAGATTTGGAAACACACATTTTGTGACTCCATATGCCTCTGTGCACTGTCACACTATATATACATACTCATACTTTCACATCTCAGCTTGGATTTTAGGGCTGCGTTTTTTTTACTGCTGCGTAACGTGTTCAGCAATAACAATGTTTTTTGAAAGCAATGAAACAGATTCCAGTTATTAATTTTATCTTTTGTTCCAGGTTGGTTTCCTGGATAGACAGCGGGTTTTGGCCCTTTTGGAAATATTCTTTGACATAATAAGCACTGAAGGAGAAGAGTGGCAGCCACGAAACCCTCGTCAATGTGAGTACCCTTCTACATTCCACGTATTAACATTTGTCAGGATCATCAAGACAATGGACTTATTCAGTAATCCAGTCCGATCTTTAGAATACCAATTTTGTGCAAAATGTATTTTTTATAATGGGGGGGGGGGGGGGGGTGGTTGTTAAAACTCAACTCTAGCCAAAAATGTTTTTTTTTGGATAAAAGAAGAAAGCATTAGAGCCTCTGTCAGATTTTCCCTGTTGTGTTTCCTTATTCTCCTTACTCTCTGTCAGAACATGATGTTATGGAAAATTTCTCCAATGGGGAAAAAACATCACACACATTAAGGCCTCATTGGCCTTAGTACACATGCACTTACACCCATAGTCCGTGATTGGGCCATGTCTTTAAGCGGCTGAGGCTGCCAGGTGTGTGCATGTAGGTAGCCCATTTATGTGTTCGGGAATGTAGCAGCTGCATGAACACAGCAGCTTGTCCCAATTTGACAGCTGTGTGGATGCCGGTGTGTAGCCTTAAATGTAGCAACTTGAAGACCACCTCCCATTCATGGACTATGGGTGTAAGCTTCTGTGTCAATGAGGCCTTAAATAGTGCCAAATACATATAGACGATAAAAGGCCAACTGATAATTACACAAGCTGAGCACTAATACATATCAAACACACCAATCATCAGACTTTTACAAATACATTTTTTTCTGATCTCAGTTTTGTTTGTTTGTCTGCAAGTGTTCATTTGCTTAAATGGATATACTTCTATTTCAGGGCCAGTAATTGAAATAGGAGAAATGGATCCAACAGATTTCTGGGTTGATTTCCAGGAAATGGTTAACCCAATAGAAGAGAAAGAAGAAGAGCAAACTACTGCAACCTCCATTATAACAACTGAGTCTGTACCTGCAGTGGAAGACCTGAAGAACAGTGTGGATGGTAGAGGAGAAGGTAGGCTGGAAATACTAAGAGCTGGAAACATGTTTGGTTGATAGCAGATGGTTGACCATTCGCTTAGTACTTCTCCCATTAAGAAAATTCTGATGTGAAAAAGGAACAGCGCTAACATATTCCACATTGATTAATAAGGCAGTGCAACAAGCACTGAGGACATGTGCATGGCAGTAATCCACAGCAACCAATCAGAATCATGTCTTAAAGTTGAGCTTCAGGCAAACAGCTAAATACAAAGATTAAATACATATGGGAGAGCTGTTTTTCCTACCAAAGGGTTTCTTATTTCTGCCCATCCAATCCTGATTTTTACACAGCCCAGGCACACACACAGACCCTTCTGGCAGAGAAGAAGACCTGTTTTTTCTCTGCTGCAGTTTGTTCAAAACTTACAGGTCTCCTCATCACCCCAAACCATGACTGGACTGTGAAAGGTAGACTATTTGCAATCCCAGAGGGAGTAATGAGATCATTGCAGGTTGCTTGCTCGGCATACAAGAATTGCTTTTCAATTAATGTAAGGCACACTGTGATTGGAGGAGGTGTGGATGAATGTCACTATAGTCTCTTCTTCAATCACAGAATGCCTTGCCATTTATTGAAAAGAATCATTGATGCTGAGCGAGTGACCCACAATAATCTCAGTACTCCCAGGAGCGCTGTACGTTTCAGTGCCAGACTTACAGCTAGGTGTGGGGTTAAGGGAAGTAAAGGTTTTAAACAACAAAGCAGCAGCCAGACAAATGTATTATACAAAGTACCTTTCCTTGGCATGGTTTTGGATATTATGCTTTGCGCACATGTTGATGTGTTGAAGTTCTAATTGTTTTACTCACAATGTGTATGAAAGCCCAATTACTACTGTAATCGATTTTTGTTTAATGTTATTGATTTTTATAGGTACAACAGATACAACAGAGAATGGACAAGCCCCACAAGCTGAAGATAATGGCAGCATAGACTCACACTTTATTGAGGGAAAACCTTGGTCAGGTATCTATTTGCTACCCTCACACCTTAAAATCGAACTAATTGACTAGCTTGAGCTCACTAACTTGTTAGGGGCTAGAGATCAGTTATTGTCAGTTTATGCTTTGTTTTTATACTTCCTTGCAAGTTAGGCATGGGAAAATACAATGTATAAGAGAAGCATCTGAAGGTACTGTGTGCACTATTTGTAGTCCACTAGTCCACTATAAACAACCAGCGTTCATCTATATCTGATGGATACTGGTAGACATTACATAATTAAGACTTGCAATTGTGTATGGGAGATTGAAAGGGCTTCTATACAAGCCATGCTTTTCAATAAACAAATTCAAGGCGCACTGTGATTGGAGGAGGTGTGGATGAACCTCACCATCTCCTCTTTTCCAATCACAGAGCACCTTGCTATTCTGTGAAGAGAATCAGGGATGCCGAGCGAGTGTCCCACAATAATCTCAGTATTTCCATCAGCACCACTGTAAATTTCACCGTCAGAAGACCAGTACTTACAGCTCTGTGTGGGGTTAAGGGAAGTAAAGGTTTTAAACAACAAAGCAACAGACAGACAAGTGTATTATACAAATGTAGCACCCCCTAGCTGTGTTGCTAGAGTGCTAGAGTTTTGTGCAGTGTAGGTCAATTTATGCAGGCTTGGCTGGTGGCTAAGCCTGTCTCTTTTTTTCCTGGTTGGGCAGAGATCCAGGGAGAGCTGGATGACTCACAGGCAGCATCACTGAGACCCCCACCCCCTTATTTCTAGAATGTGCTGGAACCTTCTAGAAAGATAGGAAGGGAAGTGAGGTGGAGCTGCCTGGAGTATTCTGGGGAGGAGCTGTTTGGGTGGAAGCTGGAGATGAAGTGTTAGGCTGTCGTGGCTTTTTGAGGGAACTCACCATTCTGGGGGGGGGGGTGACCTTGGGCCTGGGCTTGTGTGTGGGCAGGACCCTCTCAAGACACATAGAGGTGTCCTGGACAGGAGGCACTGGGAGCAAGAAGGACAGTGGGAGAACACTGAAGGGCAAGTCTCCAGGAGCATCAGGAACAGCAAAGAGGGCTGGTGAGTGACACACAGTCAGGAGGACTGGGAGGCACGTCTGAGAGGACTGGGATGGAGTAGTCTGGGATGAGTGCAGAGCCAGTCAGGAGAACTGTGGTGGCACGGGCAGTGTAAAGGGGTAGCTGAAGCCAGGAGGGCTGGCAGTGCCTGAAGAGGTGGTACTGGGAGCAGTAGCCACATGTGGGACAGCCAGCACAAAGGACTACCATTTTTGCTACACTATAGGGGCCCGCGGTCCAAGAATGCAAAGGGCATTTGCTTTGGGCCTGACAGAGTCAATGTTAGGTCCCCACAACAGTTCTAGCTAGTCCTGGGAGTGATAGTCTGCAAGCAAGTGTTTGTGCTGAAGGTTGAGGAGAAGAGATTGTATATACCAGAGTGTATATAGTTCAATCCCAATGTATATTTCTTCAATCAAGTGGGCATCCCATATGTACCCCACCCCCATCCAAGTTTAATTCTTCTAATAAAACAAAAAAAACAAAGTGCAAGGCCTTCTTTTTGACTTGGTGTGTTTGGAAATTCGTGTGACTGGCTGTACAGGGTGGGAGACGAACCACAACCACCAGCGGCTGCTACGGGGGTAGCACTGCACAAAGTACCTTTCCTTGGCATGTTTTTGGATATTATGCTTTGCACGCATGTTGATGTGTAGAAGTTCTAATTGTTTTAGTCCCAATGTGTATGAAAACTCTAATACTACTGTATCCATAAGACCAATTGGATGTGGTTCTGTTAGCTATAATCCCAGATGTCCCGTGAACATTGCAATGGATTTTTGTTTAATATTAATGATTTTTATATAGGTACAGCAGATACAACAGAGAATGGACAAGCCCCACAAGCCGAAGACAATGGCAGCAGAGACTCACACTTTATTGAGGGAAAACCTTGGTCAGGTAACTCTATGATCCCCTCACAACTTAAAGTCCAACTAATTGACTAGAATAAAGCTCATTAACTTAGGGGCAAGTGTGCATGGCCTTTTGAGATTTGATATTATCAGTTTATGCTTTTATACTTCCCTACAAATTAGACATGGGAAAACGTATGATTTATACACTGACAGATGTGGTAATCCTCATATATGTCATGCTGCTGAGTCTTGCATTTACTAATAACAGGTTCATGTGTAGAATTGTTTCCTTTCGTAATTTTGTTTCATAGTTACATAGTTGGTAAGGTTGAAAAAAGACACGAGTCCATCAAGTCCAACCTGTGTGTGTACACTTTTATGTCAATATTACATTGTATATCCCTGTATGTTGTGGTCGTTTATGTGACTATCTAATAGTTTTGTAAATTATCCATGCTCCCTGCTGAAACCACTGATTGTGGCAGAAACCACTCTTACCATAAAGAACCTTCTACCCAGTTTCCGGTTAAATCGTTTTTCCTCTAATTTTAGTGAATACCCGCGGGTCTTTTTAAATGCCCTTTCGCAAAAAAGTTTCATCCCTATTGTAGGGTCACCAGTACGGTATTTGTACACTGAAATCATATTCCCTCTCAAGCGTCTCTTCTCCAGAGAGAATAAGTTCAGTGCTCATAATCTTTCCTCATAACTAATGTCCTCCAGCCCCTTTATTAGCTTTGTTGCCCTTCTCTGTACTCTCTCCATTTCCAGCACATCCTTCCTGAGGACTGGTGCCAATGTCTTGTAGAGTGGGAGAATTATTGTTTTATCTCTGGAGTTAATTCCTTTTTTAATGCATGCCAATATTCTATTGGCTTTGCTTGCAGCAGCTTGGCATTGCATGCCGTTGCTGAGCCTGTCATCTACTAGGACCCCCAGGTCCTTTTCCATCCTAGATTCCCCCAGAGGTTCTCCCCTCAGTAGATCGCATTCATGTTTTTGCAACCTAAATGCATTATTTTACATTATTCTACATTAAACCTCATTTGTCATGGAGTTGCCCACCCCATTAATTTGTTCAGATCTTCTTGCAAGGTTTCCACATCCTGCAGAGAAGCTATTGCCCTGCTTAGCTTAGTATCGTCCGCAAATACTGAGATTGAGCTGTTTATCCCATCCTAAAGATCATTTCTGAATAAATTAAATAGGATTGGTCCCAGGACAGAACCCTGAGGTACCCCACTTTCCACATTAGAACATTCCGAGTACTCCCCATTTATCACTACCCTCTGAACTCGCCCTTGTAGCCAGTTTTCAATCCAGGTACTCACCCTTTGGTCCATGCTGACAGACCTTAGCTTGTACAGTAGATGTTTATGGGGAACTGTGTCAAATGCCTTTGCAAAATCCAGATAAATTACGTCTATGGGCCTTCCATCATCTAGATGGCAGCTCACCTCTTCATAGAAGGTAAATAGATTTGTTTGGCAAGAATGATTTTTCATGAATCCATACTGATTACTGCTAATGATACCGTTTTCATTACTAAAATCTTGTATATAGTCCCTTATCATCCCTTCCAAGAGCTTGCCATACTATTGATGTTAGGCTAACTGGTCTGTAGTTCCCAGGGATATATCTTAGTCCTTTTTTAAAGATTAGTGCTACATTGGCTTTTCTCCAATCAGCTGGTACCATACCAGTCAGTAGACTGTTCGTAAAAATTAGGAACAATGGTCTGGCAATTACTTGACTGAGTTCCCTAAAGTATTTGTTAAGTCTAATGTTTTATTCACTGCTAGCCCCTCTATTAGAGGCTGGCATACCACACTATGCAAGTCCTTTGTAAAAATGAGCGTTCTAAATATCTCTAATATCTTCTAATACCTTTAATAGAGGGCTGGCAGTGACCAATGTAGGGTTTTTATTTTTAATAGTATCGGCGGGGGGGACAGACACCGCGAGAGCGCTGACAGGCAGAAAGGAGGGGGGAGGGGGAGAGAGGAGAGCAGAGAGGACAGCTACATATGACGGAGGGCCACGGTGGTCAGGGCTGAGCAGCCCTTGTTATCGTGGTCAGTATAGAGAGGGCATACAGAAAGTGGCAGGTTCAGGGAGTTTTTTTACAGTTTAAAGGGGGGAAGATTACACAGCACAAGCACCACACTGTGTAATTGTTTTAAGGGACCAGAATCTGAATTTTTTTTTTTTAGGTTAACAAACACTTTAAGGACCCTCGGGTGCAAGCCATCTGGTCCCGGTGACTTCTTTATGATAAGTTTTTCAAGTCTGTTTCTAATTTTATCCTCTGTTAACCATGAGAGTACTTCCTGTGACGTGTCATGAGGATAAACATTGCAGTTTTGGTTACTGAAGCCCCCCCCGATTCCCTTGTGAAGACTTAGGAGAAGAATACAGTCAAAACCTTCGCCATCTCACCATCCTTAGTGACCAGATTCCCTTCATCATTCTTTATGGGGCCAAAATGATCTGTCCTCCCTCTCTTACTATTTATTTATGAATTTCTTGGGATTTTTTTTATTCTCCTCCGCTATGTGTCTTTCGTGTTCTATCTTAGCCACCCTGATTATATATGCTTAAAACAGTCTCTATTGTCAAACAAGCTGAACACTGTTATTGTTAAATTAAGCAACACCTATCTCCATTCCACACTCTACCAGCCATTAACTGACATTTTGTGTGAAAGTAGATAGCATTTTATTGGCACATGCTTACAATCATAAAGGATATTTATTTATTTATTTATCATTTTATCATATTCTTATCGCCATCAATTTACGCAGCGCTTTACATATACATTGTACATTCACATCAGTCCCTACTCTCAAGGAGCTTACAATCTAAGGTCCCTAACTCACATTCATACATACTAGGGACAATTTAGACAGGATCCAATTAACCTATCAGCATGTCTTTGGATATTGGTCCCTTACCATTGATGTCTGTCCATCTGTGATTTTATAGCTGTCTGTAAGTCTGTATTAGCAAAGTCTGTGGCTGTCCATCAATGTCTGTGGATCCGTTCATCTACTGTCCTCTTTGTTCCTTTTGGTGGACAAATCTATCCATGCACAAATGCAAATTCTGTAAAATGTCATGCAATGGTAGACTTTTGGGCTAATTTACTAAAGGAATTGAGAATTTTTACACAATAAATTGTATGAATAGTATTTTTAATTGTTTAGTCATATGCAGATGAAATAAGTAAACAGGAATTTGCTTTTCACATGATTGAATAATTGAAAATTAATGTTCACACAATACCTCCTTTAGTAAACTAGCCTCAGTGCGCATGTGTATGTCAACAGTAATATAGTAAATATTTGTTATTTTTGTAAAATAGAAAACTATTGTGTGTGAGTGTTTGTATATACCATCTCTCTCTCTCTCTCTCTCTCTCTCTCTCTCTCTCTCTCTCTCTCTCTCTCTCTCTCTCTCTCTCTCTCTCTAGATATAGATATATAGATATATAGATAGATATATCTATCTATCTATATATCTATATCTATCTATCTATATATCTCTATCTATCTATTTATCTATCTATCTATCTATCTATCTATCTATCTATCTATCTATCTATCTATCTATCTATCTATCTATCTATCTATCTATCTATCTAGAGAGAGATCTGTCTATCTATCTTTATATATATATATATATATATATATATACACACACATACACGATTATTCCTTGTTTATTTTTATAGGTGATCTGCTGACTTCAGATCTGGCTATCCAGTACAGTTCATATGGTGACAGAAGTCAAGATGAGTGTCATGACACAGTCTCCAAATTCACAGGTAATTATAGTGAGCTAGAAAATAAGGCCAGGGAGATGGTGTGACTAGGGAGGTCAAATAGAAGGGAGACGCTGTAATGTGGGGGTGAAGTAGGTGGGGTGAACGTGCTGTGACCAGGGGGGTTGGTGATAAGGATGGGAGCAGACACTGTAAGCAAAGGGGGGGGGGTATTATGGGTGGAAGAGAGCTGTTGTGACCAGAGGAGCAGGAGAGGTAAGGTGGATAGGAGAAAGGCTACCTAAGGAAGTCAAGTGGGAGGAAGGTACTGTGATTGGTAGGAAGGTAAGCTGGGTGGGAGCAGGGTTACTGGGGTGATTGGGAGGTGTTGCAAGTGTATGGAGCTTGGGTGCAAGCAGCACTGATCTGAAGTCTGCATGCGGGTAATTAGTACATTTTAACGTGGAGGTGTGGGTGAGAGGTTGTTCTGTTGGATCGGTATAGTGTGTGTGTGGGGGGGGATATGACATGCAGGCCTGGCATAGCAGATTTGGGGGTCCAGGGGGGACAAGGGGTATTTTTATTATTGTCTGTGCCCTTTTGTTCTAGTGACACCCTCTATTTCTTGTACAGGTGTAAGGGACAGATAGTGAGTGACAATCTCCCTAATGGGGGTCACAAACAGAAATAAAATCCTGACAGGAAGTGTACATTTTCCCCATTCTATCCCCCCCAAAAAAGTGCTGTTATTGACTTTAGTAAAAGCAGAAGAGTGACACTTGTCCAAATGTCAAGGTCAGAAACTATAGTTAGCAAGTGTTGCTTCACCTTTAGCTGCCCCCATTCCCTTAAGGCAGGGCCTCCAAACTTTTTAAACAAAGGGCCAGTTTACTCTCCTTCAGATTTTAGGGGGGCCGGACTATGACCGGTAGGAGTAGAAATTGTCCTGGCGACAGTGGGAGAAAACAATGCATCTTTGGTATCAGTGGGAGGATTAGTGACCCACCTATGATCAGTGGGAGGATTAGTGACCAGTCATTGACCAGCCATTGGTATTAGTGGGAGAAATAGTGACCCACCATTGGTATCAGTGGGAGGAATACCTCCCCATTATTGGTATCAGTTTGAGGAATAGTGCCCCATCATTAGTGCCAGTGGGACAAACAGTGCCCCATTGTTGATGTTAGTAAAGAGAATTATGCCCCATTGTTGGTGTTAGTGGGAGAAATAGTATCTTTTATCAGTGGGATGAAAAGTGCTCCAAGGGGCCGGATAAAGGCAAGCCAAGGGCCACATCTGGCCCGCGGCCGTAGTTTGGAAACCACCACCTTAGGGAAGCAGGCCTAACGGTATTTGGTTGCCCCAGGTCTTGGTACACAGCGCTATAGTTTCTAGCCTATTGGTACAAAAGACAGAGCATAGGTAACAAAAAAAAGTACCTGTGATATTTAGGAGGATGTTTACTGAGTTAAAGCACAGCACAATATTATTGTTGTAAATATTAATATTAGTAAATATTATTAATCAGAAAAATTATGCACAGTTGTCATAACTTACAACAAGTATCTGTACGAAAGTCCAAAGACTGTTGGCGGTCAGGTCAGGTGGTAGACAGTTATGGTTATCCAGAGACTACCAAAGGTCAGGGCAGGCAGCAGCATAGTGTAAAATAGGCAGAGAAGTGTAATCAGTCCAAGATCAAAAGGTTGGCAGCAATCTGAAAGAGTAAGCCATATTCCAGGCAAAGGGTCAGATGAATCCAAATGGCAGGGCAAAACAGACAGGAACTAACTAGGCAATGGTTAGGAGATTGTTATCCAAATGCTATCACAAGTTCAGAGCCTTAACAGGGATATGGACTTCCCACAACACACTTGGAGTCCTTACTGTTAGCTGTACCACCAGACATCTCTTCTCCCTATATCCAGAAGTGGGAATCAGCACTGAGATGCTCCTTTTTCTAGACCAAAATAGAAAAAAATAATTTATTTTGTGCGCTTATAGGCATTAATAATCTGTAAAACTGAAGAATTGGGCTTTAAAGTGGAACTTCACTCTTTCATTCAACATTGACTATTTTTAATCCTTATGCTGCTAGCATTAGAAAATAGATAGTAAAGTATATCATATTTACTTGTTTGAAACTTTTTTTTTACATCTCTTCAGTTACCTCCTGGTTTCCAGGCCTAGGTAAATGATGTCTTACATCCCAGGAGTCTTCAGAAGGGGAGGAAGGGTTTCCTCAGCTAAGCACACCTCCTGCCTGCGTGCCTGAGTTAAGGGCAGATGCATTCCAGGAAGTAAATGCTACATTAATCAACTGCCCTTACTCAAGATGGCCACAGCCAGAAATGCTAGGGGGTGTTTTTCAAAGTGTATTCTCAGTAAAATAAAAAAGGAGACATGGATGGAGGGGTGGGCTTGCTTTGAATATTAAAAATAAATTTAATAGTGTTTTTGGTTTGTGGTGCTCAAATGCAGTGTAGTTCCACTTTAACCACTTATGGACAGAGCCTCTTTTTTACATTTGTTGTTTACAAGTTAAAACCATTTTTTTCTCTAGAAAATTACTTAGAACCCCTAAGCATTATATATTATTTTTTCAGACACCCTAAAGAATAAAATGATGGTCGTTGTAATACTTTATGTTACACCGTATTTGATGCAGCGGTCTTACAAATACATTTTTTTTTTGAAAAAATACACTTTTTTGACTTAAAAAGTAAGACAAAAGTAAAGTTATGCCGCGTACACACGAGTGGACGTTTCGACCGGACTGGTCTGACGGACCAAGTCCGTCAGACAATTCGACGGTGTGTGGGCTTCATCAGACCTGCAGTGGACGTTTTCTGTCGAAAATCTGACGGACTTTAGATTTGGAACATGTTTCAAATCTTTCAGATGGACTCAAGTCCAGTCGAAAAATCCGCTCTTCTGTATGCTAGTCCGACGGACGAAAACCGACGCTAGGGCAGCTATTGGCTACTGGCTATAAACTTCCTTATTTTAGTCCGGTCGTACGTCATCACGGTCAGATCCGTTGGACTTTGGTATGATTGTATGTAGACAAGTCCGGTTGGACGGAAGTCCGTCGAAACTCCGCCGGAAGTCCGTCGAAAAGTCAGGCGTGAATCAGTCCGTCAAAAGTCCGGCCGTGTGTACACGGCATTAGACCAATTTCTGTGAAGGATAATGTTACACCGAGTAAATTGATACCCAACATGTCATGCTTCAAAATTGCTCCCGCTTGTTGAATGGCGACAAACTTTAACCTTCAAAAGTTCCATAGGCGATGTTTGAAAATGGCTGCAGGTTACCAGTTTTAAGCTTGGCAGGACATTTAAAATATTTTTTTCTTATTTATTTTACTTTTTATTTTTTATTTTTACACTGTCTTTTTAAGAAAAAAAAATGGGTCACTTTTATTCCTATTACAAGGAATGTAAACATCCCTTGTAATAGAAAAAAAGCATGACAGGACCTCTTAAATGTGAGATCTGGGGTCAAAAAGACCTCAGAGCTCACATTTACACTTAAATGCAAAAAAAAAAAAAAAATTTCCCCTTTAAGTCCATTGGGCGGAAGTGACGTTTGACGTTTGACATCGCTTCCGCCATCTAATGTTATGATGCCGAGTGGGGGCTATCTTTCCCTCACTCGGCTCCAGGCCTGTCAGGGGAGAGGACGCCATCATCTCCGCTGCTACCGACGTCTCCGGTAAGCAGCGGAGACGACCGGAGCACGGTGGGCCCTCTCCTGCCCCCGACCCCCCGAAAGTGATCTTGCGGTGAACCCACCACAGAAACCACTTTTATCTAAAAAAAAATGTTTGCCGTTTCTGAAAATACTGGGGTTATGGCAGCTACAGCGATTTGCGGTAAGTGGTTACATAACTTTTTATGGAGTACAACGTTACCACCTACTGTAAAGCATTTCTGGTCCAAGGTAAAATCGGTTATCATGGACCTCACAATAATAGAGCTGGGGGATGATCCAGCAGCATTCCTACTACACTTCAATCAGTTATCACAATGTTCATATGAACAACCTGTACTCATTCACCTTGTAAATACAGCTCCCTCCTGCATCCCTTTGTGCTGGAAACAGATGAATCCCCAGCCAGTTTTTCCTTGGTTGTATAAAGTATCAGAAACTTAAAGGATGGAGGACCTGACATCCTCCCTGCACCACCGTGTGGAACTCCGCAAGTATTCTTGGTTTTATTGGCACCAGTATACTTCCGTTTGCTTATCATGGAGTGAGGGGAATCACATCTATCCCACTAGAATTCCCAACTTGCTCTCTCTGCTGACAACCTTGTCCTGACAGAGTTCCCGCTACTACAGATGTCTCTGTGTAATCAGGACATACAGTGCCTTGAAAAAGTATTCATACCCCTTGAAATTTTCCACATTTTGTCATGTTGCAACCAAAAACGTAAATGGATTTTATTGGGATTTTATGTGATAAACCAACACAATGTGGCACATAATTGTGAAATAGAAGGAAAATGATAAATGGTTTTCAAATTTTTTTACAAATAAATATGTGAAGTGTGGTGTGCATTTGTATTCAGCCCCCCTGCGTCAATACTCTGTAGAACCAACTTTTGCTGCAATTACAGCTCCAAGTCTTTTTGGGTATGTCTCTACCAGCTTTGCACATCTAGAGAGTG
Source organism: Aquarana catesbeiana (assembly GCF_042186555.1). NCBI lineage: Eukaryota > Metazoa > Chordata > Amphibia > Anura > Ranidae > Aquarana > Aquarana catesbeiana. The sequence goes on along the minus strand of NC_133325.1, from coordinate 695,203,492 downwards.
ACATTTTTTGCCCATTCTTCTTTGCAAAATAGCTCAAGCTCTGTCAGATTGGAGAGCATCTGTGAACAGCATTTTTTTTTCTTAATTGGATTTAGGTCTGTACTTTGACTGGGCCATTCTAACACATGAATATGCTTTGATCTAAACCAATCTATTGTAGCTCTGGCAGTATGTTTAGGGTATTTGTCCTGCTGGAAGGTGAACCTCCGACCCAGTCTCAAGTCTTTTGCAGACCTTTGAAGACTTTAGCAGGTTTTCGTCTAAGATTGCCCTGTATTTGGCTCCATCCATCTTCCCATCAACTCTGACCAGCTTCCCTGTCCCTGTTGAAGAAAAGCATCCGCACAACATGATGCTGCAGCCACCATGTTTCACGGTGGGGATGGTGTGTTCAGGGTGATGTGCAATGTTAATTTTTAGCCACATAGCATTTTGCTTTTAGGCCAAAAAGTTCAGTTTTGGTCTCATTTGACCAGAGCACCTTCTTACACATGTTGTTATTATTATTATTATACAGGATTTATATAGCGCCAACAGTTTACGTAGCGCTTTACAACTTGAGGGTAGACAGTACAAATACAATACACTTTAATACAGTAGAAATCAGAGGGCCCTGCTCCTTAGAGCTTACAATCTAAGAGGGAAGGTCAAGAGATACAAGAGGTAATAACTGTGGGTGATGTGCTGATTGAGAAGATAAATGTTAGGTGGGGGCCAGATAGGCTTCTCTGAAGAGATGAGTTTTCGGGGATCGTCTGAAAGTGGATAAAGTAGGAGAAGATCGGATGGATTGGGGTAGAGCATTCCAGAGGATGGGAGAGGCTCTGGAGAAGTCCTGAAGGCGAGCATGGGATGAGGTGACAAGGGAGTTTGAGAGCAGGAGGTCTTGGGAGGAGCGAAAAAAATGATTAGGTTGGTATTTTTAGACTAGGTTAGAGATGTAGCTGGGGGCCAGGTTGTGGATGGCTTTGTAAGTTATAGTTAGTATCTTGAATTTAATTCGGTGACTGAGTGGCAGCCAATGGAGGGATTGGCAGAGGGGTGTAGCAGACGCTGAGTGGTTTGTGAGGTGGATGAGCCTGGCAGCAGCGTTCATGATGGACTGAAGTGGGGATAGCCTATTTAGAGGTAAGCCAATGAGGAGGGAGTTGCAGTAGTCGAGGTGGGAGATGACCAGGGAGTGGATTAGAAGCTTTGTGGTGACATTGTTTAGGAAGGGGCGTATCTTGGAGATGTTACGGAGATTGAGGAGGCAAATTTTGTATAGTGATAGAATGTGGGGTCGAAAGGTTAGTTCAGAGTCCAGGATTACACCTAGGACCTTGGCGTGGGGAGATGGGTTGATATTCGAGCCGTTGATATTGACAGAGAAATCAGGGGAAGTGGCACCTGAGGGAGGAAATATCATGAGCTCGGCTTTGGATAGGTTGAGTTTGAGGAAGTGATGTGACGTCCAGGCTGATATGTCTGCCAGTAAGTTGGTAATGCGTGAGGAGACAGATGGAGAGAGCTGGGGGGTGGAGAGATAGATTTGGGTGTCATCAGCATAGAGATTATATTTAAAGCTGTGAGAGGCAATCAACTGACCCAGGGAGGTGGTGTAGATTGAGAAAAGGAGAGGTCCAAGAACAGAACCTTGGGGGACCCCAACGGAGAAGGGAAGAGGAGAGGAGGAAGTAGAGTTGTAAGTGACACTGAAGGAGTGGTGGGAAAGGTAGGATGAGAACCAGCGAAGAGTACAGTCATGGAGACCAAAGGAGTGGAGTTTATTGAGGAGGAGGGGGTGGTCCATTGTGTCAAAGGCAGCAGAGAGATCCAGGAGAAGTAGTACAGAATTGTGTCCATTGGTTTTAGCCGTTAGTAGGTCATTTGAGAGTTTAAGGAGAGCAATTTCCCTGGAGTGTTTAGGGCGAAATCCGGACTGAAGGGGATCAAGAAGTTTATTCATGGTCAGATGGTCGCTTAGTCGGTTGTAGACCAGTCTTTCAATAAGTTTGGAGGAGAAGGCGAGTAAGGAGATGGGACGTAGGTTGTTGAGACTGGTGGGGTCCAGTGAGGGCTTTTTAAGTATGGGTGTGACTAAAGCATGTTTTAGAGAGTTTGGGAAGATGCCACAAGAGAGGGGAGGTTGAAAATGTGAGTTAGAGAGTGTAGAATCAAAGGTGAGCGTAGCATTTGCGAGGGAGCAGGATCCAGGGGGCAGGTGGTTAGATGAGTGTTAGATAAAAGTTTAGCAACCTCAGTAATAGTAGCAGGGTTGAATGAGGGAAGTAATGATTGTATCTGTGGACATGGGGTGTTGCATGGGGGAGGTTTTTGCGCAGTGGCGATCTCCTCATGAATTGTATCAATCTTAGTTTTGAAGTGATTGGCGATCTCCTGGGCAGTGAGTGAGTTGGTGGGTGGAGGCAGTGGAGGACAGATTAGAGTGTTGAAGGTAGAAAAGAGTTGACGTGGACTGGATGAAAAGGTGTTAATGAGTGTGATAAAGTAGGTCTGTTTGGCAGTGTGAAGGCAAGAATAGTATTTGAGGAGGGCAGATTTATATTGTGTGAAGTCTTCCTGGATCTTAGTCTTATGCCACAGGCGCTCAAGAGTGCAGCTACGTTTTCTGAGACTTCTGGTGTCATCTGTTTGCCAGGGTTGTAGCAGTCAGGGCCTAATTCTGCGTGTAGTGAGGGGGACAAGCTTGTCTAGGGAGGAAGACAGTGAGCTGTTGTAGATGAAAGTGGCTAGGTTGGGGCAGGACAGAGGTGAGATTTTGTCATAGAGGTGATCAGTAGCAGAGTAGAGAAGAGAAGGGTTGAGGTGGCGAAGGTTTCTACATGTAACTGTTAGGCGGTTAGAGGGAGAGGAGGTGGAAGACAGGGAGAGAGCAAAACTAATAAGGTGGTGATCAGAGAGTGGGAGAGAATTGTTGGAAAGGTTGCACGGAGTGCACAGATAGGAGTAGACAAAGTCAAGGGTGTTGCCGTTGGAGTGAGTAGGAGCCTGTATCCATTGCTTCAGGTCAATTTATGAGGTTAGACTGAGAAGTTTAGAAGTAATAGTAGTGTTAGTGTTAACAGGGATGTTAAAGTCGCCGAGAATAATTGCGGGGATTTCAGAAGAGAGAAAGTAGGGTAGCCAGGCAGAGAAGTTATCAAGGAGGGCTGATACTGGTCCAGGGGGCCGGCAGATGATGTCCCTCAAAAGATGAGAGTATCAGAGAGGGAGGTGGGTGAAGTACCTGATAGGTACTGCATGGGGCTAGAAGGATTCCCACTCCGTCCACTTGGTCTGGGGTAGTGAGTCCAGAGAAGGCCCCCATGGGAGAGGGAAGCAGGAGAAGTAGTATCTGATTCATGAAGCCAGGTTTCAGTAATGGCAAGTAGGTTAAAGGAATTTGTGATAAAGAGGTCGTGAAGGGCGGTGAGTTTGTTACAGACAGAGCGTGCATTCCAAAGGGCACAGGAAAAGAGGGTGCTGGTTTTGGAAAGAGGAATAGAGACCAAGTTCTGTGGGTTGCGGCTCCTGCCAGAGGGTGTAGGGGGATGGGAGTGTTGGGCAAAGACAGATGATGGTGGCCCAGGGTTTGGGGATATGTCACCAGAGGTTAGGAGAAGCAGGAGGGTGAGGGAGGTAATGTGGGAATGTGATTTATGTGAAGGGGCAGTATTGGAGGTTTTATCAGTATATGGATGTAGAATGAGCAAGTAGGAGCAGTAGTAGGGAGAGGACAGAAGGCAGGGTGATATGTATAAGCAGGCAGGTGGAGAGCGCATGTTACAGAGTGTTACACATGTTTGCTGTGTCCCCCACATGGCGTCTCGCAAACTGCAAACAGGACTTCTTATGGCTTTTTTTCAACAATGGCTTTCTTCTTGCCAGTCTTCCATAAAGGCCAGATTTGTGGAGTGCATGACTAATAGTTGTCCTGTGGGCAGATTCTCCCACCTGAGCTGTGGATCTCTGCACTTCCTCCTGAGTTATCACAGGCTTCTTGGCTGCTTCTCTGATTAATGCTCTACTTGCCTGGCCTGTCAGTTTAGGTGGACGGCCATGTCTTGGTAGGTTTGCAGTTGTGCCATACTCTTTCCATTTTCGGATGATGGATTGAACAGTGCTCTGTGAGATGTTCAAAGCTTGGGATATTTTTTTATAACCTAACCCTGCTTTAAACTTCTCAACAACTTTATCCCTTGGCCTTCATGATGCTGTTTGTTCACTAAGGTTCTCTAACAAACCTCTGAGGGCTTCGCAGAACAGCTGTATTTATACTGAGATTAACCTCCCTGGCGGTATGATTATTTTGGATTTTAGGTGCTGAAAGCGGTACAATTATTTTGCATGGAAATTTGGCGTTTTATATTGTAGGCCTGTAATTCTTAGCAATAACGCACTTAAATCTGTCCAAACCAGAGTTTAGTAGATATCCCGGGTATGATGAAGTTTGAAACACAAAAACATAAATTATAATATAATAAATAAATATAAATAATTAAAAAAAATAATAATATAATAATAATAAAATACATTTCCCCACGATTCACTATCGCTCAATTCTGCAAGTGTTCTAATTTACTATCGCTGTTTTCTAGCTGATCTAAAGCCACTTTTGATGTAAAGGGACACTTTTTGGTTGCTATGGACAATCTCCAGTTTCCAGGCAGAAAGAACAGTATATATCATATAAAACTGCATGCAGGTCATGGGCACTTGGGACAAAAGGGATGTGAAATAATTTCATACAGTACTGTAATCTGTAAGATTACAGTACTGTATGTGTTATGATTTTTACATTTTTTTGAATTTGCCACCAGGCTCCGCCCCCCGTGCGTCGCGCCGCTCGCAGGGAACGGAGCCTGGCAAGGAGAGGCTTCGGAGGAGACAGAGCCCACGGACATTGCAGGGGACATCGCAGGATCCCGGGGACAAGGTAAGTAACGCCGCACCAGGATCCTGCAATGTAATCCCGAGTGTGGCTCGAGGTTACCGCTAATGGGACTGAAATTTAACCCCGAGCCACACTCGGGATTACCGTCAGGGAGGTTAAATTACACAAAGGTGGACTCTATTTACTAATTAGGTGACTTCTGAAGGCAGTTGGTTACACTAGATTTTTAGGTAGGGGTATCAAAGTAAAGGGGGCTGAATACAAATGCACGCCACACTTTTCCGATATTTATTTGTAAAAAATTTTGAAAAACATTTATCATTTTGCCTCCACTTCACAATTATGTGCCACTTTGTGTTGGTCTATCACATAAAATCCCAATAAAATACATTTACGTTTTTGGCTGTAACATGACAAAATGTGGAAAATTTCAAGGGGTGTGAATACTTTTTCAGGGCACTGTAGGTACCCTTTACCCATCCCTAGTCTTATTCCTTTTTTCCTATCTAGACTTACCTAATTGTCTACCCTTTCTTCACTCTTTTTAATTTCAAACCCATCCACTCATAGTTCCTTCTTCTCCTCTGCCTTCCCTTTTATCCCATTCAAATTTAAAAACATTACTGCACTTCCACTGTATTCTATAAGATACATCCTGCACTACCATAACTAGGATTTGCCGCAGGAAGGGTGCATTCATACTGCAGGTCTTTCTAGGGGTTTGGGATATGAGTCCTTGAGGACTGCTTCACTTTTTTAAAGATTCTGCACAACATGTACACCTCATGGTATACTTATTTGAAATTAGTTTGAAATGTGTAGCATATGACTGTATTTGCCTGCACTGTTACTGCTTAAATGTATTATTGGAATTGCTAAATAAAGAATGATTCAAAAAGCAATATAACCCCCAAAAAAACAAAAAAGAGAAAGTTTTGGATGGGACATCAAATCTGACCTTAAAACAACCGCAGAACTAAATTAGAGCAAAAAAAGCCCCAATAATAGGTAGGAACAAAAAAGGCAGCACAGGGTTTGATTGCCCAAAGAGCTAGCAATCAGAACTGACTGAACTTAAAGTCTTCCTGTGCAGTTTGTCAGCTCTCCATATGCTTTTCCTACAGCGGCTTCCAATACACTGACACTGTGACTGCTCGGTTTCGACATTCTTTTATAGAGAGGGGGCTTGTTTATACAAAAGCCCTCCTATTGGCCCCTCTAAGCCTAATGACCATAGTTCAAAGGTCATACAGTGCATTATGATTATAAAATTTTTTTTTTAGGTGAAATAAATTTGCCAGGACCATGCATCTCTAATACCTGCAGGATTAACCTCAAACCCATGATAGTGGCAATTCTGAACCTTATCCCTAGGACTAAGCATGTGATCATGCAATTAACACTAAACCTTTATTTGCTGTGCCATGTGAAAATAGCTTTTTATAGGGCAGCCAAAGTTCACTTTGATGTGGTTCTTTGCACGTACTCTTGTATTTTATTTGTAAGATCAAAAGGAATGTCTGGCAGCCAGAACACACATATCATATGTTCTCCTTGGAACAAAATGGATTGATTGAAATACTCTAACTCAGTACTTGTTTTCTTTTCTCTATAATATGATACGATAGACTACAAGGACAACTAACGCCTGGTGCCCTGTCAGTGGAAAACAAAACAAATACTATTCTGTTTCCCAGCATGAGAATAGTTATAATAATATGCATACTTTTAATGGTATGACCTCTGCTGACTGATGACCAAAGTGTGGCAATAAAACCCTTGAAATATTTTTTTAGCCAGTTGTGGGCACTGTGGGGTAGATTTACTAAAATTGGTGCACTCATAATCTGATGTAGGTGTGCATAGTAACCAATCAGCTTCCGGGTTTTATTATCAAAGCTTAATTGAACAAGCTGAAGTTAGAAGCTGATTGGTTACTATGCACAGCTGCGCCAGATTCTGAGTGCTCCAGTTTTAGTAAATCTCCCCTGTATGTTTTATTAAAGTTACTTTATATATCATTGCCAAAAATTTAAAAACAAGGAATACATCACCTATTTCTTCTGATATTAATATTTTTCGTATAAATTTCTAACCGAAGGAATATAAAACATTTGTTCCCTGTGTCATACCTTACACGTAGCTGAGTGAGAAACAGTGCTACTGAAGGGGCAGTGGAGATTCTTACTTGATTTCTACATAGTCCCCTAGCCTCATATTACCCAGTGTCCTGAATATAACTTGCCAAAAAATAATAGCTAGGGACTGTGTAAGGAGAACTGCTTCTTTGAAGAGATCCTATTGTTATGTGTTACATGGTTGTAAAGTTGATATATTAATAAGATAAAATGCAACCCCAATTCCAAAAAAATTGGGACACTGTGTACGCAATGAATGCAATGATTTGCAAATCTCATGAACTCATATTTTATTCACAAATCACAATAGAAATAGAAAACATATCAAATGTTTAAACTGAGAAAATATACCATTTTAGCAAAAAAAAAAAAAATAAGGTAATTTTTAAATTGATGGCAACAACACATCTCAAAAAAAATATGGGACAGGGCTATGTTTACCACAGTGTAGCATCCCCTCTTCTTTTAACAACACTCTGTAAACATCTGGGAACTGAGGAGACCAGTTGCTGGAATTTTGAGAGAGGAATGTTGTCCCATTCTTGCCTGCTATAGGATTATAATGCCCTGTACACACGATAGGATTTTCCGATAGAAAATGTGTGATAGGACCTTGTTGTTGGAAATTCCGACCGTGTGTAGGCTCCATCACACATTTTCCATAGGAATTTCCGACACACAAAGTTTGAGAGCTTGCTATAAAATTTTCCGACAACAAAATCCGTTGTCGGAAATTCCGATCGTGTGTACACAAATCCGACACACAAAGTGCCACGCATGCTCACAATAAATAAAGAGATGAAAGCTATTGACTACTGCCCCGTTTATAGTCCCGACGTACGTGTTTTACGTCACTGCGTTCAGAATGATCGGATTTTCCGACAACTTTGTGTGACCGTGTGTATGCAGGACAAGTTTGAGCCAACATCTGTCGGAAAAAATCCATGGATTTTGTTGTCGAAATGTCCGATCAATGTCCGACCGTGTGTACAGGGCATTACTGTTCAGCAGTCCTTGGTCTTTTTGTTGTATTTTTTGTTTCGAGATGTGGCAAATATTTTTAATTGGTGAAAGGTCTGGACTGCAGGCAGGCCAGTTAAGACTCTTCTACTACAAAGCAATGCATGTTGTCATAGATGCAGTTTGACGTTTAGCATAGTCCTGCTGAAATATGCAAGGCCTTCCCTGAAAAAGGGCATTATCTGGATGCTTCTCTAAAACCTGGATATATCCTTCAGCATTGATGGTCCCTTTCCAGATGTGCATATTTCCTATTCCATATGCACTAATGCCACCCCATGCCATTAGAGATGCAGGCTAATAACAAGCCGGAAGGTCCCTCTCCACTTTAATCCGGAGGACACGGCACCCATGGTTGCAAAAAAGAATGTAAAATTTTAATTTGTCTGAGCACAAAACAGTTTCCCACTTTACAGCAGACCATTTTAAATGTGCTTTGGACCAGAGAAGATGACAACGTTTCTGGACTATGTCCAGATATGGCTTCTTCTGTGCATTTTTGGATGGCATGGAGAACTGTGTTCAAAGTGTGATTTTTGTAAGTATTTCTGAGCTCATGCAATGATGTCCATTAAACAATCATGCCTATTTTTAATGCAGTGCAGTCTGAGGGCCCAAGGATAAAGGCATTCAAAATTGCATTTTGACCTTGTCCCTTGCACACAGAGGTTTCCCAGATTCTCAGAATCTTTTGATAATATTATCTACTGTAAATTATGATATATTAATAATCTTTGCAATTTTACATTAAGAAACATTCTATAATTGTTATATAAAATATATATATATATATATATATATATATATATATATATATATATATAGTACATCGATATTATGTAATAACAATGTTTAGCTATTCTTCTGAGCCCGGGTTCACACCTATGCGAATTAGATGCGGCTTACACCGCATCTAATTCGCAGGACATTTTAAAATACATTCATATGAATGCATCTGGTTCACATATGTGCGTTGCATTCGCACTGCGCATTGCACAAAAAACGTGTGCGTTTTTTGGGCATTGCGGTGCGAACTACAAGCCTATTATCTCCTATGGGAACGCATCTGATTCGCAGATGCATTGCGTTCTGAACAAGGATTTTCTCTTTCTCCTCACTACACCTCCCCCTCCCCCCCCCCCTCCCTCCCCCTCTCCCTGAGCAAAAACGCAATGAATCCGTTGAACAGGAGATTGTTATCTCCCCAGTGAAACCTGAGCTTCAATTCGCACCGCACAAGTGTGAAACCAGGCTGAGACACCCTGACTCCCTGACAGCCTGACAGTTTTGACGGCGGACCTGAACAGGTGCTTCAAGTTAGCCTATGGAGCGACGGATGTCAGCGGAGACATGTCCGCTGACATCCGACCCCGTCCGATCCGCTAAAAGCAGACGATCAAAAATAATAAACAAGCCTTGCGAGCCACATACGGGTTAATGCCTGATAAAATAATAAAATATAATGTATATAAATATAATATAAAACCAATCCTGAGTAGAAACCAGCTGCAAACACTTAATCACGTTCCATAATCGTGTAAGTGGCGTATAGAAAAAAATGTGTCTGCGCTAGATAAAAATTAACATTCCAATAATACCATAAGTGCTAAGTGCAAAAATAAACAAATACACAAACAAAAGTGTTATAACTGACCAATAATAAATCAGAAATAACCATTAGTGCATGAATCTCCAAAGTGCACAGTGCTATATCCAACACACAATATAAGTGTCCAATCAAGAATGAAAAAAACGTATAAATTGAAATAAAATTTAAAAAAATATAAAAAATATATATAAAAAAATATAAAAATCTTCCTGTGAATCTTTAAAGTTCAAAACAGTGTATATCCAAAGATATAAAAGTGCCCAAAATCAGTGTCCATAATCAGTGAAGCTCATACATCTTGTCCTTCCAAAGGTGCAACACCATAAAACGTGCCTTAGTGTCTTCCAGTGACCCCCACAAGCATATACGCTCACCTTCCTGCGTGTGACACAGTATTTAAACTCTGTCAAACACGCTTTGGAGACACTCCTGTGCTCTAATGGAATCAGCTGTGTAGACCTTCAATGCTCCCAGTCATGATTTTATATGCCGCGAGATCGGCCTGTTTTAGTTTAAGCTTGTTTAGGATGGTGCACTTACGCACCCGCAGCATGTGAGTACCCCTGCAAGGGGAGTAAGTTTTTTTTCATAATAAAATACTTTATATTATCATGCAATGTTGCGCTATGGAGTTTCTTTTCTTTTGCATATAAAATCATGACTGGGAGCATTGAAGGTCTACACAGCTGATTCCATTAGAGCACAGGAGTGTCTCCAAAGCGTGTTTGACAGAGTTTAAATACTGTGTCACACGCAGGAAGGTGAGCGTATATGCTTGTGGGGGTCACTGGAAGACACTAAGGCACGTTTTATGGTGTTGCACCTTTGGAAGGACAAGATGTATGAGCTTCACTGATTATGGACACTGATTTTGGGCACTTTTATATCTTTGGATATACACTGTTTTGAACTTTAAAGATTCACAGGAAGATTTTTATATTTTTTTATATATATTTTTTATATTTTTTTAAATTTTATTTCAATTTATACGTTTTTTTCATTCTTGATTGGACACTTATATTGTGTGTTTGATATAGCACTGTGCACTTTGGAGATTCATGCACTAATGGTTATTTCTGATTTATTATTGGTCAGTTATAACACTTTTGTTTGTGTATTTGTTTATTTTTGCACTTAGCACTTATGGTATTATTGGAATGTTAATTTTTATCTAGCGCAGACACATTTTTTTCTATACGCTAAAAGCAGACGGATGGCCCTACGTCCGGATCCGTCGCTGGCGCATTAGATCGGGTGGTGCTGTCCGTTTTCATCCGATCTCTCCATAGGCAGCAGCGGCGCTTGACAAGCCCCTCAGTGAGCAGAGAGCAGAGAGGGACCTGTCATCCGCCGGCTCAGCGGAGATCAATGGAGAGATCGAGGCGGGCTCCGTGGAATGAAGCCTACGAAGCTCTTTTTTACGCACTCATGTTACTGACCTGTTGCCAATTAAACTAATTAGTTACAAAATGTTCTTCCAGCTCTTCCTTGCTAGTACCACGTCCTTTTTTTTCCCCCCTCTTTCAACTTATTTGAGATGTGTTGCTGCCATCAATTTTAAACTTACCTTATTTTTTCCCTAAAATACTATGTTTTCTCAGTTTAGGCATTTGATATGTTTTCTATTTTCTATTGTGAATAAAATATGGGTTTATGAGATTTGCAAATCATTGCATTCGGTTTTCATGTAGATTTTACGCAGTGTCACAACTTTTTTTTGGAATTCGGATTGTAATATAAATAGATAATAACTGTCTTGAGCAACTGTTATCTTACACAACAAAATGAAACAATGCAATTTTTTAAATTGTATATACAGTAAAGCTAAAACTTTTTTTTGAAGGAATAAGGCAGGATTAGCAACCTGTCATGTTTTTATTTCTGTCTTCACATGGGGGATTCATCCTCTCTTTTTGCCCTAGTAACCATTTTCACCCAGATTGAAAGTTAGGGAATAGCTAAAATTTTGAATTTCCAATGGGGACATTCCTTGTGATAGCTGTCTAAAGCCTCATGCACACGATAGGACTTTCCCGTGGATTTTTGTACAAAGGGCGTTGGCCATAAGTTTGTATTGCATACACACAGCAGAACTTTTTCAGCCAACTTTCACCAAATCACGTGGTTTTTCAGCTCTTTACCACCACCCTTTGATCAACTTCTGTATTGTCTGATATTGTGTCAATCTAGCTGCTTTTATCGGCGAGATTGACACCTCGCGAGCCAGATTCACACTGGTGCGGGGATCCGACTTGGATCCCTGCCAATGCCAGGCACTGTTTGGTATGAATCATGAGGGGGAACTCCACGTCAAATTTTAACCACCTCAATACAGGGCACTTTCACCCCCTTCCTGCCCAAGCCATTTTTCAGTTTTCAGCGCTGTCGCACTTTGAATGACAATTGCGCGGTCATGTTACACTATACCCTAATGAAATTTTTATCATTTTTTCCCCACAAATAGAGCTTTCTTTTGGTGGTATTTGATCACCTCTGCGGTTTTTACTTTTTGCGCTATAAACAAAAGAAGAGGGACAATTTTGAAAAAACACAATATTTTTTACTTTTTGCTATAATAAATATCCAATTTTTTTTTTTTTTTTAACAAATTTTTTCCTCAGTTTAGGCCGATACGTATTCTTCTACATATTTTTGGTAAAAAAAAATTGCGCTAAGCGTATATTGATTGGTTTGCGCAAAAGTTATAGCGTCTACAAAATAGGGGATAGATTTATAGCATTTTTATTATTTATTTATTTTTTACTAGTAATGGCGGCGATCTGCAATTTTTATTGTGACTGCGATATTGCGGCGGACATATCGGACACTTTTGACACATTTTTGGGACCATTCACATTTATACAGCGATCAATGCTATAAAATTGCATTGATTACTGTGTAAATGTGACTGGCAGGGAAGGGGTTAACACTAGGGGGCGCTCGAGGGGTTAATGTATTACCTAAGGAGGTGATTCTAACTGTGGGGGGAGGGGACTGACTGGGGGAGGTGACCGATCGCTGTCCCTATGTACAAGGGACATGCCATCGGTCTCCTCTCCTCTCTGACAGGACGTGGATCTGTGTTTACATGCACAGATCCACGCTCCTGCTCTGTTACCCGGCAATCGCGGGTGCCCGGCGGACATCGCGGCCGCCGGGCACGCGCACCGGGTCCCGAGCGACGCAGCGGGCACGCGCGCGCGCCGCCGGCGGCGCTGCGCGCGCCCCCTAGTGGCTCGGAAGGCGAGGACGTCATATGACGTCCTCCCAGAACAATAGAAGCCTCGTCCAGCCGTCATATGACGGTGGGCGGTGGCTTAGCGGTTAAATAAAAAAAACCAAATGGGTTCCCCTCCAGGGGCATACCAGGCCCTTAGGTCTGGTATGGATTTTAAGGGGAACCCCTACGCCGAAAAAACAGCGTGGAGGCCCCCCCAAAATCCATACCAGACCCTTATCCAAGCACGCAGCCCGGCCGGTCAGGAAAGGGGGTGGGGACGAGCGAGCGCCCCCCCCCCCCTCCTGAACCGTACCAGGCCGCATGCCCTCAATATGGGTGGTGGGTGCTTCAGGGGAGGGGGCGCTCTGCGCCCCCCACCCCAAAGCACCCTGTCCCCATGTTGATGAGGACAAGGGCTTCTTCCCGACAACCCTGGCCGTTGGTTGTCAGGTTCTGCGGGCGGGGGGCTTATCGGAATCCGGGAGCGCCTTTAATAAGGGGGGCCCCCAGATCCCGGCCCCCCCACCCTATGTGAATGAGTATGGGGTACATCGTACCCCTACCCATTCACCCAGGGAAAAAAGTGTCAATAAAAAAACACACTACACAGGTTTTTAAAGTAATTTATTAGGCAGCTCCGGGGGTCTTCTTCCGACTTCGGGGGTCTTCTTCTGACTTTGCCGCTTCTCCCGGTCTCCGGCCGCTTCTCCGGGTGTTCGGCCTCTTCTCCCGGTGTTCGGCCTCTTCTCCTGGTGTTCGGCCTCTTTTCCCGGTGTCCGGTTCTTCTGCCGGCTCCTCCGCTATCTTCTGCTGCTCTTTTGCTAGCGGTGGCCCGGTCTTCTCTGCCGTCTTGTTCCGTCTTCTCTTCTTCCGATGTTGACATGATGCTCTCTCCCGTTGTAATGCTGTGTGAGCGGTGCGCGATGACTTATATAGGCATGGGGCGTGGTCACACGGTGACCCCGCCCCCTTATGACATCACAGTCCCATCATGCCCTGGGACTGTGACGTCATAAGGGGGCGGGGTCAGTGCCTATATAAGTCATTGCGGAGCGGTCAGCATTACAGCATTATAGCGGGAGAGAGCATCGTGTCAACATTGGAAGAAGAGAAGAGGGAAGAAGACGATGCAGAAGTCCGGGCCACCACTAGCAATAGAGTGGCTGAAGATAGCGGAGGAGCCGGCAGAAGAACCAGACACCGGGAGAAGAGGCCGAACACCGGGAGAAGAGGCCGAACACCGGGAGAAGAGGCCGAAAACCGGGAGAAGTGGCCGGACACCGGGAGAAGAGGCAGGAGAGAGCGGCGAAGTTGGAAGAAGACCCCCGAAGTCGGAAGAAGACCCCCGGAGCTGCCTAATAAATTACTTAAAAAACCTGTGTAGTGTGTTTTTTTATTGACACGTTTTTCCCTAGGTGAATGGGTAGGGGTACGATGTACCCCATACTCATTCACATAGGGTGGGGGGCCAGGATCTGGGGGCCCCCTTGTTAAAGGGGGCTGCCGGATTCCGATAAGCCCCCCACCCGCAGACCCCGACAACCAACGGCCAGGGTTGTCGGGAAGAAGCCCTTGTCCTCATCAACGTGGGGACAAGGTGCTTTGGGGTGGGGGGGTGCAGGGCGCCCCCCTCCCCCAAAGCACCCACCCCCCATGTTGAGGGCATGGGGCCTGGTATGTCTCAGGAGGGGGGGTGCTCGCTCATCCCCACCCCCTTTCCTGACTGGCCGGGCTGCGTGCTCGGATAAGGGTCTGGTATGGCTTTTGGGAGGACCCCATGCCGTTTTTTCGGCGTGGGGGGTTCCCCTTAAGATCCATACCAGACCTAAGGGCCTGTATGCTCCCAGAGGGGAATCCCCTCCCCTCTCGCGCTCGCTGCAATAGGAAAATGTGTTTTTCTCCTATTGCAGCCAGCGCGAGATATACAGTACCCTGCCGCCGAGAACCAGCGCGATGGGATCGTGCTGGAAACATTCTCACGGCTGCGTACTGTAGTTTGTACAAAAGGCCGATGGTTTTGTGTACACACGATCGGACTTTGTACCATCGGACTTTTGGTGCCGGAAAGTTTGTGCGTTCGCACAGCCAACAAAAGTCCGATGGAAATAGAAAAAGTTTGTCCAATGGAGCGTACGCACGGTCGGATGTTGCTCCAAAACAGCTAATTTGCATGTTTGTTGTCAAAAAGTCTGATCGTGTGTACGGGCCTTAAGAAAGTGTTTTCCTCACTTTGTAGTGATTTCCACTTGCTTCCTGTTATGTCTATGGAACACAAAGTGAAGGGAAATCTCTTCAATGGAATATAGAAGGTAAAAAAATTACAGGGGTTTAACCCTACCCTACTCTATCCAAAACTTAAAAAGAAAAAAGTTTTGCCATTAATTATAATCTAAGAAATTGAGACATCTGTACTGATATAAAGTACACTGCATAGTTCTATAAATAAGAGGCGACTTAAGGCGATTCCTGGCGACCTAAGGGATACTCTGTGATTGACACGTTCTTCTTGGTCAGATGATTGTTGGATCTCTGCTCCTAGAAAGTAATATGGAGTCTTCCATCTTGCCATTAGTCAATCCTTTTTGGGTATATTGACTTGCTAGCCTGTCACCCTTATATATCCTTCTGGTATTTTAGACCTAGACCTTGGGTAGACAATGGTCTGGTTGTGCGAACAGCAACCAATGCAAAGGCCACATGCCCAAAGTCTTCCTTCTTGGCTGATACCCATTGGGGAGTAGTCTAAAAACTCAACCCACAGCCAAATATAGAATACTCTATTCCCTGGTGGCCAAAGCTCCATGGACCGCACACTCTAGGTAAAAATGAGCTGCATCAAGAGATTGTTGTAGCACTCAGAAATCAGCTAAAACAGTCTCTTATTGCAGCTCATTTCAGTCTAATTTTGGTGACACATTATTCTGGCTGTCAGAATCATAATAGCAAGAAGTTGAAAACAGAAGGCCATGTCCAATATTAAAAAATATTAAACCCAAATGGAATTGGATCATGATCAACGGCAAGCTAACCTGATCGCTTAATACCGTACAAACCAAACTTGATAAAACTTGGGACCCATGGATACGATATATACCCTGTCTGCTTTCTTTTCCTGTTTTTCAACAGAATTTTACCATGTACTAATGCAAGCCACCACTGGAATGGAGCCACCCCTCTTTGCTTCTCGTTTTACACAGGATTACAACCAGATAGAATGCAGACTCTATAGCTAAAGCACAAACTTACAAAATACTATATATAGAATTTAAATATGGGTTATTTGTTTTCCTTTGATCATTTTAAAATTTGCTTTGCAAGCTATATAGCTTGCTTTGTTTCATTTTGAAACAGCATCTACAAATAAATCTCCTACTTAATTCACAACTCCCTTTATATTGTATATACCATATTTATGGCAGTCATTAGGGCGCTATTGGGACGTCAAAATGTCTGCTCTAGTCATTATTGGATCTAGTGCTTTAGGAGGGGTAACTCGTTTTTGGGGCCCCCTGGCAAAGCACCTCATAAGTTGAAGAGCTTTCATACTAGTTTTAAGCATGTCAGGAAACCAAGTGCCTGCTGACTCGTTGCCATGGGTATACCCGTTCACATGCCTGGTGTCCTGGGGTGGAGCAGGGAAGGCATGCATTTTGGGTATAAACACTGTTTCAGCACTGTGGAGAGCTCCTGAGAGCACTTCTGCTTGCCGAAATCAGCAATATAAACACTCTTTGCTTTTAAACACTCTTCTTTTTAAAAGGAAACACCCTCAAGTATTGAGTTACCATTTTAAAGAATGTTTTTCTATGTTCCTAAGTATTTTTTTAATGTAAAGTGGAACTTAACCCATCGATAAATGCTTCCAAAAATAGTTATGATTAAGGCATGCCGTCAATGATAATGGTCACAGTTGTTTGAACTCTCAACTGCACTATCAACCTATGAAATAGCTGGTGTCATAACTGATCAAATGTACCGCACCATTACAACTAGCACATATCAAACAGAGGTTGGGATGGCAGCTTCCTTGGCTGTAAAGGATAGGAGGGTTTCGTTCTACTTTAACAAAGCTGGTTCTCTGGCAGTTTGGCTTGTACAGCGTAAAAACAATGGTTTTCAAAAAAAGCTTTTCAAAATCAATTACAGGCTGAAATACGTGGCAGCTGTATGCAACTGGGAGCTGTTTCCACTGGTACTCACGTTTAGAGTTGTATGCTTCAGTCATGTATGCCCTGAATGCAGTAATTCCATTTTTGGGCATATGGCCCCTGATAACATACTACCTTGTATGTCAGTACTGCTCAGAACAGCATCTAACACATATGGTTGTCACATATTTAAGCCTATCATAGACTTTGACATGCTCCTGGCAGTAGGTTGTACACTGCGCCTTTGCTTCCCTTGAGTCCAAAGGTTTCTAGGTTTATATATTTGTGCATGGGAATCATCTAATGGCTTTGAAAGGATTGACATGCAAAATATTGGTTAAGCATATTAAAATAAATCTGTTTTACTAAAGTATTCCTGCCCATTTTCCATTAACAGTGTTCATAAATGTATTACAAAAATGACAGGCTCAGCAAGCCATCATACAGTACAATGTGTGCTAATAATTGCATAAACTTTCTTCTCAAATGCTTAATAGTGACAAAATAAAAGTATGTGCACACTTTAATATCTTTACTGTGTGTTCCAGATCTATACAACATCATATCGGACATTAATACTCGTGCTCCGTCACGCATTCCCAGTGCTTTCAATGGCAAGGCCCTCAACTTACCCCAGTTTGTCCAATTAATGGAGACTTTTGTGGGAGATGCCCCACTTGCAGCTGTGGAGAAAGTCACTTCCTTTATGCAGAAGGAATACGTGGAAACCGAAGAGGAGAGAATTGCACTGCTGGCTAAAGTAATAGTTACATACTGTATATTATCTAGAACAGTTATAATTGTGCTGAAACAGAATATAATGTATTCATTTGCATGATTCCAACTTGAAATTCAGGTTTGGTGACATTTTAAGGATTTTCGCCAGAAGTAAAATGTGATAAATATTTGGAAATACTTTTGGGGAAAAAAGCAACAAAAAATGAAAATATGAAGTTATGTGGTTTACCTATCCACTGGTTGTTACAAAACTAGAATATCCAGCAATGAAACAAATAAAAAAATTTATTCTGCAGTACATTCTTTCTAAAAATAAAAAAAAAGAAAAGAAAAAAGACTATATTAAACTGCAAATTTAAATAACATAAGAATGTTTTTAAACAATTGGCAGTCATATAGAGAACATTTTAAGAAAATTGCAGTTTTACAGGCTTTTAACAGACCATTAACACTTTATGAGTGCCTAAACACTGCTGCACATGGTAAGGTTCGTCTACAGTTTGCCATAGCAGACCAGATACAGTACCATCAGATTAAAGATTGTATAAGATCTGCTAACCTAAACTAAAGGGTACTGGTGATCTCCACTTCCTCTAGGTTTTTCTTTAATATCTACTAGGCAGCCAGCGCACCTGCCTACCCTTCCACCCGAGGGTGTGCCATGGTTTACATCATTTTGAAATAGTAATCCCATCAACATTTCAATTGGTTGGCTGCATGGATTTTAATGACTGAGCAGTACTGAAAATCACAGGATCTGTTTACGTAAACTTGAACTCCAGGAAAACCGCTTAATACACAAATTACAAAAAGCATATAGGGGAGGTGTTTTTCATCTGCAGATAATTAACACTTACAGGCAGGGTCAGTGCTACCACTTGGAAAAGCAGCCGCCTAGGGTGCCCGGCCACTGGTGTTCATATTGTCTTCTCGCTGCAGCAAGCAACTAATTCTCAGCATCAGCAGGCTACCGCCGCTCCGTTTGCACATATTTTCAGAGGCGCAGCAACGGCGGAGGACTGTATCTGTGTCCTGACTCCTGAATGAATGGAAGCAAGCATACATTCATTGATAGGCACTGATAGGCTGCATTTGATGGGTGCTGGTGAGGCTGCATTGATGGGCGCTGGTGAGGCCGCATTTGATGGGCGCTGGTGAGGCCGAATTTGATGGGCGTTGGTGAGGCTGAATTTGATGGGCACTGGTGAGGCTGCATTTGATGGGCGCTGGTGAGGCTGGATTTGATGAGAGCTGGTGAGGCCAAATTTGATGGGCGCTGGTGAGGCTGCATTTGATGGGCGCTGGTGAGGCTGGATTTGATGGGAGCTGGTGGGCTGCATTTGATGGGCGCTTCATTAAAAAGGTGAGGTTTACATGGGCAGGGAAAAGGGGGTGGAGCCAAGGGGTGGCAAAATGAGGTTTCGCCTAGGGTGTCAAAAATCCTTGCACCAGCCCTGCTTACAGGTCTTCTCCCCAGGCCCACAATGTGAATGGATAGTAAAAGGAGAAGCAGCAGACAGGTTTTGCTCACCTTTGCTCAGTCTGCTTTCTCCTCTTGTCAGCATGCTTCTTGTCCTGCAGCACAACAGATTAGCTACTTGTGCCTCCTCTCCCCCAATTTGAACTCTGGTGTACAGGGATTGCAAGAGACTGATAACAAGTCCAATTCAGGTATATACGCTGCCTGCATAAAAAAACAACAAATTTAAAGATGTATTAATGCATACAGAGCTGGAGTTTAGCTTTAAAGCAGTTGCAAATCACGATGTTGAAAAAAAAAAAAAAAAAGAAACCTGCAAGGCAATGGCATATTGTGCATCGCATACAAATACTCACCTTGGAACAAAGCCCTCCAGAGCTGTAATGTCACCACTGAGAGGGCTGACATGTTCCCCTGTCTTTCTTCCAGATTCGCGCACTCGGGCTATGTAATTGGCTGAAACCAAGATGACGTCTTTCCCGCGCATGTGCCCAGGAGCCCTCGCTTCCGGCACAAAGCTCTGAAGTTCTGGCAAGGGATGCCGGACCTTTAGAGAGCATGCGCCAGTGATGTCACTGGCTGCATGCAGGGTGAATATCTGCTCAACAGTGCACGTTTAGGAGATGTTAATTTTACCTACAGGTAAGCCTTATTTTAGGCTTACCTGTAGGTAAAAATGACCAAGCGGGGTTTACAACCGCTTTAAGTATTCCAAGTGTAGCAAACACATCTTGTTAGGTGAACTTGGCATTGAGTAAGCACATGCAGATTTATTATATTACTTAATAAATATACAGTATTATTCACTTCTGTTTTTTCTTCTTTATCAGCAGACAAAATGTTTTGTTGTAGTTCCCAAGGAATGCAAAATTCCATAAAACTGTTAGAAATATCAGACAAAGTCTTTGTCATAAAAAACTTGCATTTTTTATTTTTTTGTATGTATAACTTTTGTTATTTCTAGCAATACAGTGGTATTTTTTCATCTGTTTCCTTTTTTTACAGGTTCATCAAGATGCACTCCTAGCACGGCAGAAGCTTGTCCTGCAGGCTCTCTTTGAGAAATGGGACAACGATGGGTCCGGATTCCTGGAGTTGGAGGAGGTAGATGGAGTTCTGACCAAATACAAGGAGGGGATGGAATCGGAAGCGATGGCTAAAGGTAAGATGTCTCTATAAAAAGCAAAGATTAAAGTGTTTGTAAAGTCACATTGTGACTTTGCTGATGCCCCCTCTGGTTTATACAGATTTTAACTACAGTGGATGTGTTTTTTTTTAAATGACAAGGCTATGAATGTTGCATGGGTTTTCACAGATGTTGCTGTGAAGACATATCTTTTTGTTTCATCAGATGAATCGGTTCTGATTCATTAGTAATCAGCACATCCACTTTCTGTGTTCTAATAAAGAAATCTGCCTTGTCTGCATCCCGCTAGAAGTGATTAACCCTTGGGGAGTATCTCATCAAAAATGACATTTCTATTGCAGGGGATGCCTGAATTCTGACTTTTATCTTAGTGTAGACTAAGAAAAATCAGCGAGCCAATTACACAATCAAAAAGTAACATTTTTGGAGGTGTTCTGTACAGATGCCAGAGTAATTGTTGGCAAAGGAATCAGATGGGGTGGAATCATGCCAGTAAAATGGCTGAAATGTTTTCCTGACATAATTCTGCCCCCTCTGATTCCTTTGTGAGCAATGTCTCTTGCATCTTCTTCCCTGAGTCCATTAAACACTTGCAAACTGAGCCCTGATGAAGAGAAAGTGTGTTTTGTCCCTAAAATGCATTTTGTGAATCATTAAAGCTGTTTTTGCACTCATTTTGTCCTCCTGAATTTGGGCTGGCACTCTATTGGTTTAAACCTTTGAATATTTGGACAGATATATGCAAACTACTGTTTGCATTGTTCTTGTGGGTATGCTAGAAAGAACACAACCAAAGATACCCTGTCTCTGTCCACTGTTTCTTAAATTATATTTAAATACATACTGTATATTTCCCTTTTGCAGGAAGAGAGAACCTGAACTCCTCAAAATCTCAGGAAGGGTCAAGGAAGTTGTCAGCGAGTGAGTTCACTAGGTACATCTTGGGTGTCATCCATGAGCTACCAGGACCAGAAGAAGAGGTGTTTGAGAATGTGATTGAGTTTCTAACCTCCAGCGTTGAGCGTACACAGGCAGATAAACTGCGAGGAGCCAGCCGGAGAAAGTGGCTGCAACACATTCAGACTGTTGCTGAAACTAGTGGTGGCCGACTAGATTCAGTATATAAAGCTGTATTTCAGGCCCTTTACAAGGTTAGTGTTGAAAACATCAGAATGCACTAAGTAGAAATACTCTATATGAACTTGATTTCTGAATAAATCATGCTTCTGTTTTACTAAAAGGATGCAGAGGCCCATGGAAATAACAAAAAGATCAGTGCAAATATTGGCCTACTGGAGCAAAGCTCACCTGGAGAAAGATGGAATGAGGTTCTACGTTATGTTGCTTGTACCTCTGAGGATGCTTTATATGTATTAAATAAGACACTCAACCGAGACATGAAAGGTGTAAGGTAAAACAATAACCACATGTGTGACTTACTTTGATACTTTTCACTGTGAGACTTATTTTAAACCAATGATATTTCAGCTTTCAGCAATTTACTGTAACTCTACTAAAACTTTGGGATTATGGGTTGTTGCGCAATGTCAGTGATATGTCTGTTGTAAATTTTACTTGGCACCTTCTATCTAACATATGCAGTGCTGAGACAAGGTGCCCAGGATGAAGATGCCAAACCGCACTCACCTGAGTAGGTAGCTACGTAGGTCAGGATTAGATATGCAGGAAAGTCTCTTGTAGACGAGAGGTGCTGGGATCCCAGGTTGGTGGGAAATGCAGACCAGACAGGGGTGCACAGAATCACACAGAGCAGAAAGTTGGCCTGGAGTGCATTGGGTATCACTGAAGCAGGCTATAGACTTAGATTACCTAGCTACTGGTAAAAAATAGGTGCACAGGAGCTGGTAGCAAACACATAGGAAATCACAGAGTTGCTGGAACACTGGATGCTGGACTCAGTGATGAGGTACTCGAGGAAGTCACAGGTATGCTGGAGTGGATAGAGGATACACAGGTCTTGGGATTTGACTTGCAAACAGGAACATACATAGAGTGACAGGGTTGCTTGCTGAGAGAGGAACACTTGAGATCACAGGAGCAGGATGAATACTGGAAGGAGTGGGGGCACAGAGGAACACAGGGAATCATTGGGAATGCTTTGAGGCACAGGGTTGGGGGGTCTGTTATTAACTACAAGCTGTCGCCCCCAGGCAGCAAGAAAGAGCCAGCACCGGAGGATGATACAGACAATGGGGAGTGTGACAGTTATACAGTCAGGTCCATAAATATTGGGACATCGACACAATTCTAATCTTTTTGGCTCTATACACCACCCCAATGGATTTGAAATGAAATGAACAAGATGTGCTTTAACTTTCAGCTTTAATTTGAGGGTATTTGAGGGTATTTACATCCAAATCAGGTGAACGGTGTAGGAATTACAACAGTTTGTATATGTGCCTCCCACTTTTTTAAGGGACCAAAAGTAATGGGACAATTGGCTGCTCAGCTGTTCAATGGCCTGGTGTGTGTTATTCCCTCATTATCCCATCTACAAGGAGCAGGTAAAAGGTCCAGAGTTAATTTCAAGTGTGCTATTTGCATTTTGAATCTGTTGCTGTTAACTCTCAATATGAGATCCAAAGAGCTGTCACTATCAGTGAAGCAAGCCATCATTAGGCTGAAAAAATAAAACAAATCCATCAGAGAGATAGCAAAAACATTAGGTGTGGCCAAATCAACTGTTTGGAACAACCTTAAAAAGAAAGAACGCACCGGTGAGTTTAGCATCACCAATAGACCCGGAAGACCACGGAAAATAACTGTGGTGGATGACCAAAGAATTCTTTCCCTGGTGAAGAAAACACCCTTCATAACAGTTGGCCAGATCAAGAACACTCTCCAGGAGGTAGGTGTATGTGTGTCAAAGTCAACAATCAAGAGAAGACTTCACCAGAGTGAATACAGAGGGTTCACCACAAGATGTAAACCATTGGTGAGCCTCAAAAACAGGAAGGCCAGATTAGATTTTGCCAAACAACATCTAAAAAAGCCTTCACAGTTCTGGAACAACACCCTATGGACAGATGAGACCAAGATCAACTTGTACCAGAGTGATGGGAAGAGAAGAGTATGGAAAAGGAACTGCTCATGATCCAAAGCATACCACCTCATCAGTGAAGAATGGTGGTGGTAGTGTCATGGCGTGGGCATGTATGGCTGCCAATGGGTTCGCTTGTATTTATTGATGATGTAACTGCTGACAAAAGCAGCAGGAGGAAATCTAAAGTGTTTCGGGCAATATTATCTGCTCATATTCAGAAAAATGCTTCAGAACTCATTGGACGGCGCTTCACAGTGCAGATGGACAATGACCCGAAGCATACTGCAAAAGCAACCAAAGACTTTTTTAAGGGAAAGAAGTGGAATGTTATGCAATGGTCAAGTCAAATACCTAAACTGAATTCGATTGAGCATGCATTTCACTTGCTGAAGACAAAACTGAAGGGAAAATGCCCCAAGAACAAGCAGGAACTGAAGACAGTTGCAGTAGAGTCCTGGCAGAGCATCACCAGGGATGAAACCCAGCATCTGGTGATGTCTATGCGTTCCAAACTTCAGGCTGTAATTGACTGCAAAGGATTTGCAACCAAGTATTAAAAAGTGAAAGTTTGATGGATGATTGTTAATCTGTCCCATTACTTATGGTCCCTTAAAAAGTGGGAGGCACATATACAAACTGTTGTAATTCCTACACCGTTCACCTGATTTGGATGTAAATACCTTCAAATTAAAGATGAAAGTCTGCAGTTAAAGCACATCTTGTTCATTTCATTTCAAATCCATTGTGGTGGTGTATACAGCCAAAAAGATTAGAATTGTGTCGATGTCCCAATATTTATGGACCTGACTGTATACTGAAGATGTAAATGCATTATACTGTAGTACACATTGCCTGCATTGATCCAAGATTTTAGTCCCCAAACATTCTGTGGTTGCTGTAAAATAACAAAGGGCCACCCTGATGTATTGGAATGTTGCACATAATATTACTGCTGAAAAATGAACTTGATATAAAAACGATCAACATCTACTGTTATCATTGTTTATGTGTCAGTTTTGCAGCAGTGGACAGCGGGATACCGCAGCATGTTCCTCGAGTCCAGTATCATGGTAACATACAGTTCTGGAACAAAGATCGCCTTGAAGAAGATAGGAAGGGATCTCTCATTGTACTGCCACTTATAGATGCACAACAGCGGGTTTTTGGGACCCTCAGCATTGACACCCTAAGAGAACCTCGTGATAGAAATATCTTCCTTTCACATGAAATAAGCTTTTACCAGGTGTGTAGGAATGACATCTACTAAACCAATTAAGTTAATGTGCATAATGTATCTTCTACACCTTTCTATTCCAAATCAAGACATATTCTTTCTTCTTAATATGTCGCGTACACACGAGCGGACTTTACGGCAGACTTACTGCATTTCGTCGGACAATTCGATCGTGTGTGGGCTCCAGCGGACTTTGTTTGCTCAAAAGTTGGGCGGACTTAGATTTGAAACATGTTTTAAATCAATCCGTCGAAATCGAGTCCGGTCGAAAAGTCCGCTCGTCTGTATGCTAGTTCGATAGACAAAAAGCCACGCTAGGGCAGCTATTGGCTACTGGCTATGAACTTCCTTATTTTAGTCCGGTCGTACGTCATCACATACGGATTCGACGGACTTTGGTGGATTGTGTGTAGGCAAGTCCGTTCATTCAGAAAGTCCGTCGTAATGTACGTCGAAAAGTCCGCTGAGCAAAGTCTGCCGTAAAGTCGGCTCGTGTGTACGCGGCATTAGTCTTTGAACTAAATTGATTATGCAGGACAAATAGATTACAGGTAAGGTAGGTTTCAGGTTATAGAATTCCCCAGCCCAACCCCCTATATACTTAAAAACACCTCCCAGGGAACACATTTAACCCCCTTGATCACCACTAGTGTTAACCCCTTCCCAGCCAGCAGTGTATTTATACAGTAATCAGTGTATTTTTATAGCACTGATCGCTGTACAAATGTCACTGGTCCCAAAAAAAGTGTCAAATGTGTCTGATCTGGTGTCTGCCCCAATGTTGCAGTCCCACTAAAAATTGCAGATCACCGCCATTACTAGTAAAAAAAAATAAATAAATGCCATAAATCTATCCCCTATTTTGTAGATGTGATAACTTTTGTGCAAACCAATCAATATACGCTAATTGGGATTTTATTTACCAAAAATATGTAGCAGAATACATATTGGCCTAAACTAAGGAAGAATTTATTTGTTTTTTTATTTTTTGGGGGGATATTTATTAAAGCAAAAAGTAAAAAATATTGTTTTTCTTTCAAAATTGTCACTCTTTTTTTGTTTATAGCGCAAAAAATAAAAACCGCAGATCAAATACCACCAAAAGAAAGCTCTACATGTGGGAAAAAAAGGACATTAATTTTGTTTGGGTACAACGTCGCACGACGGCACAATTATTAGTTAAAGTGATGCAGTGCCGTATCGCAAAAAATGGCCTGGTCAGGAAGTGGGTAAATCCTTCCAGGACTGAAGTGGTTAATATGTTAGTTACAGTATATATACAATATAAGTAATGTAATAGTATAATATAATAGTTTGGGGGTTTTAAGTGATTTTCTAGCAAATAAAGCAGATTTTATGTGTGTGAAAAATTACAAAATTGCCCAGGATGCAAAGTAGTCAGAAGTAGATCACAAAGAGTTCTGAATTTCATTTGACTTCACTAAGTACATGCTTGTTCTAGATCAATGGAATATTTCTTTAACCACTTCGGCCCTGGAAGATTTTACCCCCTTAATGCCCGGAGCATTTTTTGCAATACGGCACTGCGTTGTTTTAAGCGACAATTGGGTGGTCGTGTGACGCTGTACCCAAACAAAATTGACGTCCTTTTTTTCCCACAAATAGAGCTTTCTTTTGGTGGTATTTGATCACCTCTGCAGTTTTCATTTTTTGCGCTATAAACAAAAATATACTGACAATTTTGAAAAAAAAGCAATATTTTTACTTTTTGCTATAATAAATATCCCCAAAAAATATATAAAAAAACTAATTTCTTCCTCAGTTTAGGCCGATATGTATTCTTCTACATATTTTTGGTAAAAAAAAAAAAGTGTATATTGATTGGTTTGCGCAAAAGTTATAGCGTCTACAAAACGGGATAGATTTTTGGCATTTTTATTATTCATTTTTTTTATTAGTAATGGTGGTGATCTGACATTTTTATCAGGACTGCGGCAGACAGATCAGACACTTTTGATACTATTTTGGGACCATTGACATTTATACAGCAATCATAGCTAAAAATAGCCACTGATTACTGTTTAAATGTCACTGGCAGGGAAGGGATTAAACACTAGGGGGCGATCAAGGGGTAAGTGTGTTCCCTCCGCATGTTCTAACTGTAGGGGGGATGGGCTACCACTGACATGACAGAGATCACTGTTCCCGATGACAGGGAATAGAAGATCCCTGTCATGTCACTAGGCAGAACAGGGAAATTACTTGTTTACATTTCCTCGTTCTGCCTCTCCTCGCCAAGATCGCGGGCCGCCGGCGGACATCGAGTTTTTTTGTGGGTACAGGTAAGTTAGTTTGCGCAGGAGTGCTATTCTACTGACGTATATCGGTGTGAGCTGGTCGGCAAGTGGTTAAGAAGAACTTCACCCCAATCTTGAAATGCCTTGTTTACATAGGCATTTCCTTGTTCTGCCTCTACTCGCCGAGATCGCGGGCCGCCGGCGGACATCGAGTTCGCGGCTCGCTCCCGCGGCGTGCGCCCGCTATCCTGCTTTTGCAGACTGATGTACAGGTACGTCAGTTTGCGCAGGAGTGCCATTCTGCCGACGTATATCGGCATGAGCCGGTTGGCAAGTGGTTAAGAAGAACTGCACCCCAATCTTGAAAATGTTAAAAAGACACAATTAAAATTGTTAACACATGTTAATTGTACAAGTCATACTTATGTTTGCAAGTAGGCTGACATTAACATAGTTGCCAACAGTCCCAATTTCCTGGGACAATCCCGATTTTGGGACCCTCGTCCCGATTTAATTTTGCCCCGAGTGTTTTCCTGAATTTTTGGGTTTGTCCCGAGAAAATTGTGAGTGTTTTACTCAAAAAACGGTAACGGTTCCACAAAAATGGCGCCATCACCTCCACGAGTCAGTCAATCAGTTGT